>NC_064289.1:58560302-58860302 GCF_019186545.1 Solanum stenotomum | reverse complement strand
ATTTGTTGTTATTTTTGTCATCTTTTTTATGGTTTTCAGCTTGACTTCCTTGCTACTGTATTTTCTTCACACTTGTTTTTTTGAAATGCTTTACTTGAGCTGAGGGTCTATTTGAAACTGTTTCTCTACCTTCGCAAGGTAGGGTAAGACTACATGCACGCCACCCTCCCCAAACCCCACTTGTGGTATTACACCAAGTATGTTGTTTTGTTTTAATTATTTGTTAAATAGTCAATTATATTGTTCTGTAATATGAAATACAATGCTAATACACTGGCTTTAAATGTTTTTCTTTTTTTTTCTTGTGCATTCATTTTCCTGTTTTGTCTTTTTTGTAGTGTCCGGTCAATAGTCACTCTGAATCTCCCTAGCTATGGAGGTGGAAGGAATCCATGGGGACGTTTGAAGCCAGAGTACTTGGAGAAGGTATTCTTTTGTGTTAGCTGTGTAGGACTTCAGTGGCTTTGGTGTATAATTAATGAATACTTCCTGAATTATTCTTTTTCTTCAAAGTAAATTAGTCATTTCTGAAACCAATGATAAACTAGGGTTTTTTAGTTGGAATTTGCTGAACAGTTCAAATAGAATGTATTAGCTGTTCTGCTTAAGCTGTCAGACAAATATCTTTGTACAAAATTTCAGTTTTCAAAAATTCTGAATTTGGTCCATATTCAGAAAAACTGTTTTCAGCTTCTAGATAACTTAATGTTTTAGGTCGCACTTATTGTATTGTCTGTAATCAGAGAAAGTGATTGAGCTTCTAGTCACTTCAAGTTTTAGGTTCTGCATATTGTGTGGTTCCTCTACTAGCAACACATGATTTGAGCAAAAACCCCGAAGTCCCTAGTGGTATTTTTTCCCAAAGTTTTTGCAACTTGTAATTTTTAAACCTTACAAAGTTTAATTGATGTGTTAGTGCAGTTTAATACATATCCTCCATTTTTCAAACTTTATCAGTACCTAGTATGTGGTCGCAATTAACTTCAGGATAACGATTGGAAATTGTAGCCACTTCACATCTGATCTGAAGTTGAAAAGCCAACTCAGAACATTTTATCAACTGTTATACATCATCAAAAGTAACTACGAATTCCTTTTGTTTTCCTATGAAATTGTAGAGGGGTTTCGTGGAAGCCCATGCAGATGATGGTTGCATTGAAATCTTTGGCCTGAAACAAGGATGGCATGCCTCTATGGTTATGGTTGAGCTCATTTCTGCAAAACACATTGCCCAGGTATTTATCAAGATCTGGTAAAAAAGAATTAGTGCAGCTTAGAGGCAATACATTTAGATGTATACGTGTTAATCCCTGATGTGTCCTCTCTATTTCATTTTGATCATGGTAATCATAACCTTAAAAAAATGATCATGGAAATCATTACATGCATTGCTTCTTAGACTTTCCAACGAAAAACAAAGGGGGGAAGGGTTATCTACTATATCACAGGCAATTCCTCTTGCTGTACTAACTCCAGCTAAGTTTCTCCATCGTCTGTCTAAGGTTAGGCCCTTGCATCAGGCAAGGATATCTACAGACACCTGATAATGGTCTTTCAGGCATCTGTATGATGCTCTCGTTGTTTATTAGGGTTGATAAACCAGTTGTCCTCATTTTGGACAATAAATTGTTAATACATCCTAATGCGATCCCCTTCCAAAGAGGTAGTAGAATTGAAAGAGAGCAGCTTTGGCTTCGCTGGAGCATATCTGGTTCGATGTTATATGGACTTTGAGGAAGTACATTCACTAGAACACATCCAACACAGATACTTCCAGTTTTAATAGGTAGTATCTTGAAGGATTTATATGCAATAGTGGAACTGCATTTTCGGAGGATAAAATAGAGCTTTGTGACATAAATTTGGCTTGCATAGATATTCATTTTTATTTTTTTTTGAGGAAATCTCAAAGAAAATGGAGGAAAACCATTCACCAACATGAGGTTGTAATAGGGAATGTGGTCATGCATTATAAAGAGATACAACAAAACTATAGTTAACATGTGTGGATTTGTTCTCTCTCTTGTGCGCGTGCAGAATGTCATATGCTTATTTCTCATCTTTTTGGTGGACTTGATGGAATGAGGGTTTAATTGAACACTTCTTTTGCTGCTTTGTAGGCTTCAGCAATTAGATTTGAGTTGCGTGCAGGAGAGTGGGATGAAGCTTATATGCAGATGGACGGTGAGCCATGGAAACAACCAATTAGCAAGGAATATTCAACCTTCATTGAAATTAAGAGAGTACCATTTCAGTCTCTCATGGTTAACGGGAAAAGAAATTGATCCTTCTTCTCTTGTCATTTCCAGATCTTCTTAGAATTGTAGTTATCTATGTTCGTGTAAAGCATTTCCATCTCCCAGAATAGCTGTTGCTTGTTAACATGTACATACATTATGTGTATTATAATTTATACACATGGGCATATTATCTGATTTATGGGTAGATTATGCACAGAAATGAGTTGCATAAACATTTTAGTGTTGATTTTACCATGATATTCAAATAATTCTTTTTCCCCCAAACAACACATACTACTCATGAATTCATTTTTCATGATCCCAATGCCAAAAAAACTGAAGTTTGTCTTGGTGAGTATTGGTCACTTGGTCAAACCAATCACAGTCAGTCAACCAAATTCAGAAAAATCAACATGTACTAATACACACAAAAAACATTCATAAAGTGTGAAACTTGTTTGAAAATGGTTACGTATGGAGTCAATTTTTGAACAGTGCTTATGTAGTAAATTATGATGTATAATAACTATTTTGAGAAGTCACTTATTTTTACTAATTGCTTTCTTTTTACTCGTGTGAAATGTATGATTGGAAAATTACTAGGATATTGTGAAAAGTTATTTTTAAAAAGCCGAATAATTAATTAATATAGCGAGAAAAAAGGAAATTGATTCCATATTGACCATCAACATGATTTCTTCTTTTCTCTATTCTCTAACTAAAATCTCTTCCTTTCCTCCTCGAATGAGGAAGAAGGGGAGGAAGTATATAATTTTTGAAAGAGAGAGGAATTAAGGTGGTGGGGGCGGGGACGAGGGATGTTGAAATGGGTTCACACATGATGGAACCAGATGACTTAGCAACGTATGCTAAAATATTTAGACATGGACAAAATGATTCATCAATTTGCATGTCAATTGGCAAAATTCAATCCAAAGGTTCCATCTTATTCCATAACGCGAACCCATTAGATTACTCTGTTCCTCTCCTACTCTCTCAACTCTCCTTGGCTTCCCTCTTCATTCTTTTCACTTCTACAGTCTTCAAACCCCTGGGTCAACCATCTAATGTCATTCAAATTTTTGTAAGTATATATATCTATCTATATTATCTTCATTTTTTTTGTTGTAAATGTAATTAATTAATGGAAAAAAATGATGCATGTATGCAGGGTGGCTTACTACTAGGTCCGTCCTTTCTAGGACGAATTGATGGATTCATACAACTTTTCTATCCTTACAGAAGTCTGGTAGTTATCGATGCTGTTGCATTATTTGGTTATATGTTCTTCTTCTTCTTGATTGGAGTGCAAATAGATCCTTGGATTCTCAAGAGAGTTGAGAAGAAAGAGTTCATCATTGGTGTATCAACTGTAGCAACTGCTCTTGTGCTAAGCATTAGTACCTCTTTTATTCTCATCACTTTTCATATACATATTGATCCATTAGTAGCTGAATCACTCCCTGTAGTAGCTACCATGTCTTCTGTACTCGGATTCCCAGTCATCGCTCACTATCTCACCGAGCTTAGGATGGTCAATTCTGATTTTGGAAGGATGGCACTCTCTTGTTCACTTGTTAGTAATATGTTTGGGTTTTTAATCATAGCTATCACCAGCCTCTCAAGTCAACCATCCGTCGAGAAATTCATGTTTCTACAAAGTATTACTTCTGGTATAGGCTTTACCATGTTTGTATTTCTTGTTGTGAGACCTCTAATCATATGGAGCACGCGAAGAAATCCATCAGGAGAGCCATTGAAACAAAGTTTCATTTGTATGGTATTTATTGGGGTCTTGCTTTCTGGATTTTGCAGCAAGGCTTTAGGACTAAACTTCTTCTACGGGCCACTAGTTTACGGTCTAGCCATACCTGCTGGACCACCACTAGGCTCTGCCCTCGTCGAGAAGCTTCAATTCATTGTTTCATGGCTCTTTATGCCCATCTACTTTGTCAAAACAGGTTTGGTTACTGACATATTTTCTGTCAAACTGAAGAATTATTTGGTTCTGCAATCGATTATTCTCGTTGCTTGTTTGGGGAAATTCCTTGGAGCACTTATCTCTTCAATCTACAACCAAGTTTCCCTCCGAGATGCAATCTCAATTGGCCTCGTATCCAATGTTCAAGGTGTTCTAGAGCTAGGCATGTTTAAAATGATGAAACAAAATGAGGTAACTAATAATCAATCAATCTGTTTACCTGATTCTCTTTAACTCGATCGTTATGGCCTAGGCAGCTCATGATCATTTTCATGGAACGTACAGGCAATAGCGGATGAAGCTTTTGTTGTGTTGTGCATATCCCTGTTAATTGCAACAGCAATCGTGACACCGATACTGAAGTCCCTGTATGATCCACATAAAAGATATGCAGCACACAAGAACAAGAATATCCAGCATATGAAGCCCCACTCTGAGCTTCGGGTGCTTGCATGTATACATGATCAAGAAAATGTTCCTTCCACAATAAACTTGTTGGAAGCACTTCACCCGTCAAATCAAAGCCATATGGATATCGCGATGCTTCATTTAATAGAGATGGTTGGTCGTGCACATCCTCTTCTCATAAACCACAAACTCCCATTAATGATGAAGCACACAAACGAGGCATCAGCTTCAAAAAGAATCATCAATGCTTTTAAAGTGTTTGAGAAGAACTTCTGTGAGACAGTAACCATGCATCCTTTTACAGCTATATCTCCTTATGTAATGATGCATGATGAAGTTTGCACAATGGCGCTTGAAAGGAGGGCATCTCTCGTAATGATTCCTTTCCACAAGAGGTTAACAAGTAGTACTACTTCTTCCGTGAATCAGAAGAGGGCATCGAAGATGGGGATTAAGACTATGAATGACAAGATCCTTCAGACAACACCTTGTTCGGTTGCAATAATTGTAGACAGGTCACTTGTCAACACATCAAGGCCAATACTAGACGCGTGGTCATTGTACCGTGTTGGTGTACTTTTCTTGGGAGGACCAGATGATAGGGAAGCACTAGCTCTGGGAGAGCGTATGGCTGGAAAACAGAACATTAGCCTCACAATAGTGCGGTTAGTACTCCTTCATGAAAGTGGTAATTACAGCAATAACAACACAAGTAGTAGCGATTATGAGACAATACAGAAGATGATGGACAATGAAATGTTAAGTGAAGCAAGGAGCGATATGGCAGGAAATTATCGTGTCAAGTATGTGGAGAAGTTGATAAGAGATGGAACAGGTACAGCTGCTGTTATGCGATCCATGGAAGACGAATACGAACTAATCATTGTTGGGAGACGTCATGACTCACAATCTCCTCTATTACTTGGTCTTTCTGATTGGGTTGAAGAGTCTGAATTAGGCCCTGTAGGAGACATGTTTGCTTTAGCAGATTCACAAAGTAATTCCACAATATTAGTTGTGCAACAACACAATGGAGGATGAGGAAGAGTACTGTATGTACATAATATATCAATTTTGTATTCTTTAAGATATATAGAGTCTTGTGTTGTCTGTACAATAAAGGAACAAATCATGCCATAAATTAGTAATCTTCTTCTGTCACTGATCTCTACATTGCTTTTGTTGTTATGTTTCAATGTCACTGATCTAACATTACTGGACCCTCTATAACAATACCGATAGCCTCACCATATGATCTACGTCACTTTTTTAACATTTAGAGGCCACTCAACAAGAATTAGCTGATTTTCTCAGTTTTTTTCATGTGTTGGTCCATGATTTTTTCTGTGATATGACTTTCAGACACTTTTTTTTTCAAAACCTTTACAAGATCCTCTGTAATGACATGTGGGAACAATACCTATAGCATCATCATTATCCATGCCATTTTTTTTAGCATTTAAGGGCCACTCAACAGGAATTAGACAATTTTTAGAAAATCGTCTAATTCCTGTTGAGTGGCCCCTAAATGAAAAAAAGATGGCGTGAATTATGACGAGGCTATACGTATTGCCCCTCTAGTCATTACGGAGGGTCCTAAAAAGATTTTGAAAAAAAGTTTCCAAAAATCATATCATCAAAAAATTCATTAACTATACCTTTCATTTTCAGGTAGTTTCGAAGGAAATAACATGTTTTACCTCGTCTGTGATGCGTATTATGCCATGTTCAGCTTTATGCCTATTGAATTGCTTCTTGACATTAGTCTAGACATATACTAGTTTTTGTCATAGAATTGCTATTTGGAGCCGTTTGACTCAAAAATTCTTCGAAAATCGTCTAATTCCTGTCTGAGTTATTTACCTTTTAATTGCGCATGAATGTATCTTCTAGGCTTTTGGGAGTCCAATTAGGTTGTAGTTAACTGCTTCATTTCTCTCTCCGCTTTGTGTTATATTACTGATGGTGCATGGTTAGGCTTATCGTTATTGTTCCTTTCTTCTGACTCTTAGTTACTGCTTTCATCTCGTTTTGCATTGTGTAATTACTTTCCAAGTTCAATTGACCTATGATGCCTACAAGGTACCTGTTGTTTTGGTACTCATGCTACACTCAACATCCGTTTTCCTAATGAAATTCAACGCCAACCAATAGCGTTAATTTGTGTTCTGCAGCAGGGTCATTCGGAGATTGAGGGTGAGCTAATAACATTATAATTTGACTCATCTCCATCTGTATATAGTTTTGGCTAGTCTTTCGTATTCGAGACCAAGTTTACCCGTCTCAAACAACCTGGACCTTGAACAAACTGGTTGCTTATTGCAAAACTTCTGCTCAACATACTACATCTATAGGCTAACAGCCTGAATTCCGATTTGAACTATCCAATCCAGAAGGAGGTAATACTGTAATAACTCATGGACAACATCTAAAGCAGCATAGTCCCGGTAATTATTGCTTTGCTTCAAGAAGGATAGCAGAGTACGGCGCAACATCATAAGTTTCACTGATACCAGACACTCCCTCAGTAACAAAATCATCTGGTGATTTCAGATTAGTGTCCACCTGCAATTAAAATTATCAGTTTGTACAAAATTTGAGGAGGTGACTTTTTCAGCTTCAGTACTACTTGAGACGGTAAATAAATATCAAGACAATACCAAAACAAATAGCTATACAGAACAGACATGCAAATTAACTTCATTAAATATTGGAACTGACAACAGACTGCACAAAATAAAGTAGAATTAAAAGAAGATCATGTGAAGATAGGTGAAAATGGCTGTCATTTTGTATATTTGGAGAAATGAAACTCTATGAAGCACCGATATCACATTATAGACCGTTTATCAGTTTCCTATTTGTTCAAGGTAAAATATGCCTGAAATGCAGTAAACGCTGTTTCTTATGTTCTTTATCATGATTTTGTATTTTCTGATGAGAAATATCCTGTTTATCAAACACATTCTTAAAAGGAGATGATTATGTCAAAAATTTTAAACAGTAACACGATAATCATGGTATATTTAACAAGAAACTGAAAATTTAGGGAGAAGAAAGAATAAGATGGTTAGTCTGTTTATTTCTTTTATAAGTGATGTAGTGATGTATACTCCACACCCTTACTGCCACACTAGTTTGGGAACACTGTGAATGAGCAAACCCTTTATTTATTACGATAGCTTCTTGCTGTATTCTTCTGATAACACAATAAGGTGGTTAGTATATTTATTTATTCAGTATTGTTCGGTGAAGGCTACATGCCATATATGCCCTTTGTTTATTATTGTTACAATCACTACTTGATGTATTCTTCTGATGAGAAAACTAACATAAGAAAAACTACAATGTAATATCCAAATGGTAGCTTTGCCCCTACTTATCAAAATCTTCCTATAATTCAAAAACACTATAATACAACATCCCACATAAGCATAACCCTAGTATCCATATTAACATCATACTGGTACCACAGTCACGACTGATTAATCTTCACATGCTACGTATGCTATCTATAAATTGTTTGCGTTAACTTTTCACATTTTTTAATGATATTCTACTATAAAGTTATACAGGAAAAAGGAAATATGTGTATCCATAGTACTCGACTACTCTATTCACAAACTCAGGAAAAACTTAGATCTAATTTAGACATTCAGTAGCATGATCACGATGGATAGTTCACATTGGAAAGAGCAAGAGTTGTCTCCAATTGGGACAAAATTAATAGGGTGTTCAATGCGAAATACGATTGGAACATGAGGATATAATACAACACTTTCTGTCTTTGACCTGTAATTTCCAAATCAGTAGGAACAAATCCAAAATACAAGAAAGAATAACCAAACATATCAGAGCTGGAGCAAAATTCAGAGGCTATCTCATGTTTTGGATGTATATGCAAAGTGTATTCCTTAACTAATAAGAATAGGACAAGAAGGTGGGAGCTCCTAGGGAGGGGTAATTGGTTTTTTTTTTTTAAATAAAAATAAAATAATAATAATAAAAAATAATAAGAATAGCTTACCACTCGGTACCAACTTCTATTTCGTGGTGGTGAAGGTATTGCTGTTTTGATGGAGAAGTGGTGTGCATTAAATGCCAAGTAAATATCTCCTCCATTCCCATCATGGAGCCTACATTGTACAAAAGAGAATCCAATATGCAAATTCACTCATGCGAAAAGAAACGCTCCTAAATTTTGAACTTGTCACATTAAAATTTTGGTTGACAAATTAAAATCAAGAACACAGTTGCAACTGAAAATTAAAGGATAGAAGAAAAACAAGAAAAAACTCCGTGTAAAAGAAACAGACCATATGAAAACAGCTTTAAAAAGGATCATTCACAGGAATGCCCCTATTTTGGGTGGTCTTTAACTTCTTTCACTCAAATTTGTGGCTTTTTAATATCTTCCCTTCAACACTTAAGTAATAAAAGTGCAGACGAAAATACCCCTAATAATAAAAATTCGCTAGGCACAGGTTATGCCCTATAAGACATAAGTTCATTTTTAGAACATTATACATTAAGAACTCCATACACTAAACATACACCATATAAGTATAACCTGTGCCTTGCAAATTTATTTTGCCTTAGGCATAACTTATGCCTATGCCTTGGGGCACAAGTTCAGTAGTATGTCTTCTTAAGGCATAAAGTTCAAACACTAAACTTATGTCTAGTAAAACTTTAAGTTTTAAAATTGTACTAATGCCTTGTATGGCATCATAACTTGTGCCTTGGGATATAAGTTCAGTTTTAAAACATAATGCCTTAAGAAGTTCATACACGAACTTATGTCTTGGGGAATAAATTCAGTAGTGTGAACTTGTGCCTGATAGGGCATAACATATGCCTAATGAAATTTTTTAAAACAAATTAAGCATAAAGTTTGCCTTGAGAATTTGATAGCACTGAGCTGATGCCCTAAGGAAAACATTATCTAAAAAGGTTTTCCCAGCGAAATTAAGTCATAGTTAAGGGTACTTTGGACAAAAAAAATTCAATGAATGAGCAGTAGGGGCAAAAATTAAAGACCACCCCAAAATAGCGGCAATCCGTACAAAAACTTGCTTAAAAAGAGGACTGATTGTAGTGTGTGAGTGAATTCATGATTTAGAATCAGAGATGATAAGATGGAGATAATTGCCAGTTATTAATAGGGTTTATTCTTACATAAATGCAAGGAATCTACTCTCTTCATTGTACCAGTTGTCCTCGAGCCAGGTAATGTCGTTCTGCAAAGTAATGATTGCTAATCCATCAGAATAGTCGAATTGAGACAGCATTATGCAGAGCTAGAGAACCCTAAGCACTACGATGGAACCCCACCGCCACCAAAAAAAACAAAAAACAGAAAAGGGTTAAAAATGCCCTTAACGTAACATTAGAAATGGCTAAAAAAACTGCCCTCCTCCCATCTATTAGATCAATTCTGTCCTTCCCCCCTATTGGATAAACAATACCCATAATGTATTAGAAATGAATCAAAATACCGTTCTACCTATTGGATCAAATTTGTGCTTCTTTCCACCTATTTGGGAAAATCAGAGGCACCAAAGGATTCAAATAGCAAGAAAATCTCAAACATCTTGAAGAGAACCATCGGTAGTTGAGGGGGCTAACATTTATCAAATCTTCCAAACATATGATAATTGATAAGGGAACTGTGAATAAATGGACCAGTGGATCATAGATGAGACAACGTAAACTAACTGTATGTCATGTGAAGTAACACCATTTAAGTATGTTCCACAAAGAGGACCCCAAATAATCTGACCTTTCAACTTAGTTCAGTACCCCCAGGTTATCTTACACCAGCTCCAACCATGAAACGGACGGTCTAAATAGGCATACTACCGTTTTGATCACATACTCGGGATCGTTTCTTTGTAGGGAACTCTTTCATTAGCTTTTTCTGTTGCATTAATATTTAAAGACAAATGATACTGCCACAAATGAAACACAGAACATAACATTCAGTTTTCAAAATAAATTACCTCTTAGTAATACAATTGCAGTAAAGTTAAGCATGACACCAGGTAGACAATAACATTACCTTCTCAATGAAGTTTTCCTTTCTAAGAACATTGTGGGACAGTCGAAACTTTATCATCTTGGAAAAGAACCTGAAGTGATCATTCTTCCTTGCTTCCAACTGGATTGACAAAGTTCACTGGGTTACTTGCAGTAGCAGGAAAGAAGTACCAGCAAGAAAACATAATATCATACTTGTCCCCACTGGAAATTGTTGATGGCGGTATCATGTCCATAACTGTTATTATTTCCATAGCGGGTATGCCCATACTCATCCCCCATAAGCATCATTGGTGTTCCCTTATAAACCAAGAAAGTACAAAAATTTAGAAAGGTAAACTTAAGTAACAATAATAGGGATGGGACATCTAATGTGCATATGACACTTTTAATAAGAAAATTACTGAAGATAGGCATAATCCAGGAAAGATATAAGTAAGTAAATTAGTATCCATAGTATGTCAAAATAATCCTTTTTATGAGGGTTTCGGAAACCAATACTTCAACCAAATTAGCCAAAACAGACTAAAATCTGAAGTTTGCTATAATATGTCAAAAGTGTTACCCTAAAATTCCATGGCAGTGTTTGATTCTTGTTGAACAATGAGGGAGAAATACTGTAAGCATATAACTCAATAGTCGCAAAAGAAAATTATGAGAGAAAAAATAGAATTTGTGAACTAAGGACAAATAGAATTATGAGATCTAGTAGATAAGCTACCGACTAATTCTCAATATATGCAAGAAAAGAAACACAAATGCTGTTAACTGAACAGATGCATCACACCTGAGAAACCATCAGTGCCAAATGAAAATTTTTCATTTGCCGTGAACGCAGTGCGTTAATATTTGCATCTGAAGTTTCACCTGGAAGAAGATACAAGAAGATGATAGCCTTTCAGACTGGATTTGAAACAATACCATCACTTATAAAAGAAATACTTCAGTATGGAAACTGTTTCAGTTAGTAGGTGTGTATTGCAATTAGATAGCTTGGGGCCTGGGCTGATCTTAGATTCAGAATCTAGTACATTGTGTCCATGAACGGAGGGAAAAAATGATAAATGGATACTGATATGAGTCTGTCAATGAAGTCTGAAGACAATAACAGCAAAGTAGATCTGAAATGGAATATACTACCGAAACAAATATCATAGGCAAGCAAAGGCTCAGTGTACAAGTGGACAAAGCTAGTTTATTGAAGCCAAAAATCAATGTTTCGCAGTCATGGCATTATTATCTAGTTGGAAGGATTGAATTCATCATTTGTTCATATTATATCATTCTATAATCTATACTACTTGTTTTGAGCCTGCACTCTCTTTTCGTGGCTGGTATGTCCAGCTGGGTTATTCCCTCAAACATCTACCTCAATACAGTATTCACTTCATTCTTGGAGGACAGGCATAACCATTCGGTAAACTTACAACTAGTTGTTTTACTAGTGTGAGCAAATACATCATATTCATGCTCACACTTCTGTTTTTGCCACATCACTGCTGGCTACAACAATCCATTGTCTTTTTCCTGATTTAAATCATTAGAAGAAAGTGTTGGAATATTAATGTATATAGTGTCTCACATGGAAAAGCATTACTATGTAATATGTAATATAATTATAAATAGGGCTGTGTAGTTATGTACATACACATTTTAGTAATATTTTTCAGTACCTTTATTTCTCACATAATATCCTAGCAATAGTGAGAAACATCTAGGGCAAAGTCAGTTGCTGTGGCTTCTGTCTGGTGACTGTTCAGATCTGATTTACGTTATCCCTCTTTCGGTGAATCATGAGTGTTATGCGAAAACCAACATTACCATGACTCAGCAAGCCCTGGAGATCAAACCCCAGTCGAGTTATTAGGCAGATGAAATCTCATGCGTTGATAAAAACTAGGGTTCTGGCGAGCACGTGGTTAACGTGATGGGGCGTGTTTGGTATACCAGCCAACTTCTGACAATTTTTCTTCTGTCGTATTCGACAGATAATTCTGAGGCTATCCATTTAGATATCTTCTCATTCCGTCCACCAGAACACTATATACCGGCAACCAGCTTCAATTCCAGAGAATTCTTTGTTTTACCGGTGACATCTGTCATTTCTTCTTGCACTCAGGAGTTTGTTTTGAGTCAACGGTAGACCAGTTTAGTTTCCAGGGAAATTTATCAAGAGAATCTGATTGTATTTTCTGAAATATACCCTCTGGTCCAATTTTTATTTTTATTTTTGCTAATACTTGGCTAGTACTCTCTTCAACCAACCATGTCTCTCTAACCTGTCACCTCCCACCAACAACAGGTACCAGGTAACTCTGACCACCAAGGCTAGGATAGATGGGAAGAATCATTTAGTGTTTTTTGTCTCCGCTGAGTTTTGAACATGAGACCTCAGGGTTCTCAACCACTTCATTAACCATTAGGCCACACCCTTAGGTGCTACTATACAGACCCTTATTATTTAACACTATACAGTAGACCAGGAGTTTGAGATTATAAATAACACATAATTGGTACTGACAAAATGTTAAACAAAAGTAAGAGAAACAAAACAGGCAGGGCTTAATATCTGGAGGACATAACAAACTTTACATCCTCAGCACCTATCCTTGGAAGAAAATTATTGCTAAAAGTCTTGGACTCCGGAATAGCATATGCTTCCTTAAGTAAAGAGAGAACAAATTAATCTTTGTTGAAGTACCAAGCATGATAAAGGAAATAAATTGCCTGTTATGCAAGCAAGAATGTAAAGGGACAACAAAAGTTTTGGTTCATACTAAGGAAATCAGGAAGTATGAAAGGAAAAAATAAATAATTGGGATCAAAACCTCATCTTTACCTTCAATTCCACAATTCCAACTGAAGTTGTCATTGCATCCATCATTGCCACCTTCACCGTTCGCATCATTGTGCTGTAATTTTCACCATCCGAATCCAGATGATGTACAAGTTTCATGTTTCAAAACAATAAAGAGCAGTAAACTTAACTGATACCTTATTATTGTATGAAACAAGGTCATACAAGGTAAAGCCATCATGGGCAATCACGAAGTTGACACTGTGGAACGGCTTTCGCTTGTTCACCTATGAGAAGTAAAAAAAAAATATATGAGCTCAGTGAAACTGAGGCAGCATAAAATTAATTCAATGTTATTTGGCATAGAACACTGCTTATGTTTCAAGTTTTTAGATGAAAAATTAATTGATTTACACAGAAAATATACCTAGTAAAGATTAGAAAAGATTGAGATAAATCATAAAACATAAGAAAAGATGGAAGGAGTAAGCAAATACATGTAGACATCCGAAGAAAGGGAGGAGGAGAGGTAGTGTTGTGTGAAGTGAGTGGGATGTCAAGTGAAGAAAAAAAGTGATTTGTGAGTAAAAGAAAAGGAGAAGTCCATGAGGTAGACAGAGAGGTAAGAGTACAGTGCCTTGACTACAAAGTTTAATGAAAAGAACTTAAAACTTGATTCGAGATTATATATTTAAGTAAATAACACAAATCCAAAACTAGAACCTCTGAATACAATTGATCTTTTATTTCATAAATAGGAAGTTTTATCTACTTACTTCAAGTAAAAGATAGAATAAGTTCTTAAATAAAAATTGTTAGAATCAGCAAGATATCTTTTACTATGGAAGGAAAAGATAAATAGAAACTCGGTATTCCAAATGAACTCAGATTAAATGAGATGGTAATAAATAAAAACAAACTGTGTAATGATACATTATGTGATAGCACTCACAGTTACATGTAAAATGGCATGATCACGTTAATAAAGTGCGGACGAAAATTTAAAAGGAATTGCCACATAAATACTACTATTAACTCAATAGACAAAAAGGATCATATAGAATCTTGCCATATGCATTGACACAAATCAGATGCTTTGCTAAACCTATCTAATCAAATAGGAGTCTACTGGTGAAGCAACTTGCTACCACATAGAACGGAATGTTTCTCAAATATTATCAGTAAAGCAAAAGAAGAAATGGTACTAAAGAGGCAGAGCGAACGGAACAGTGTTGTGAATATTCTCTAGTTGTCAATGCATAATTCTGGAAGCTGTAGCTCTTACTCTGTACAGATCCGCTGAACCTGCGATACGGGTTGCAAAATTTCCTTTCATGCCAGCATCGCCCTGTTCAATCATTTTAGGATAAGATATATTGCAGGAAATTCTCAAGACAACATTATTTTAAAAAATCCTATTACAGAACCAAAAAGCTGAAACAGCTGAATGATGTATGGAAACATAACATCATTCAGGATAATTAGTCTCTTGTTTTAGCTTGTTGTTACCTTTTTGGAGGTCTCCATCATACCTTAACGTTGAGGAATACAACATTACCAGTTTCAAAAAAAAAAAAAGTACACTCTCTCTCCTGTTATTATTGAGATAATCCGATAATATCTATATTCTCACAACTTCATATAATAAACAAACAAACCTGAGAATTGAGTCATAATATATAGAAAATGTTAGTTTAACTTCAAAATTCCAAGAGTTTCATTCAATGATTATGCCAAAGTATAACTTGTAATGTCAAAGTTAGAATATGCTGAATAAAACACTTATATCTCCTTATATCTTTAAACAGTTAGGATATATTAGGAGTCACATTACACGAAAAAACAAAGCCTTAATTTTAAAGAGGAAAATGGCAAATCCAATTATCATTACACTTTAAGGATGACAACATATCAATTGGAAGATATCAATTACTAGTGACTGGAATTTCCAATTCATATTCTAATATACATCTCTGGAAATTCCACAATTATCCCAGACAATGCATATGTATGTACTTGTCAAGTGCCTGAGAATTAATGTGCAACTGTACCAAATGTAGTTTTAGCAGCTGCTTTCTATGGTAGGGGGCACAGTAGGATGGTCCAAACAGTGTGAATTGGTATAATTGTAAAATCCTGTATGGTTCTCAATAGTTGAAAATGGGAAAAAAGATACATACACCAAAGAAACTAAAGTTCCGACTTAACAATGAAAAAATGAACAGGGCCTAAATAAAAGATGATGTTTCCAGTAGAGTGAATTTTAGCTTCATAACTAGAAGTCTACTATTTTATGTTAAAATCATGAATATATGAAATTTAAACCTTCTTATATCAGTGGAAAACATTTAGTCCCTTTTCTGTTACTTTCAGATGCACTTGACTGGTTAGATAACGGAAAAGTTTGTACTGACAAACTTTAAATGTAATGACATTTCATTTCAGATTCTCTCCTATTGGTGTCACCTTTATAAATCTCCTGATGTCATCGCGGTACTTCCCATTCCACTCAGCCCACCTGCATATGTTTATCAAGATAAGGAACATGCTATGAAACTTCACGATAAAAAAGTAATTTCAATTAAAGCTTTTATAGGTACATATTGAATATTTTGAAATTTTAGGTGATTTTTGAGTTGCTAATCTGTACTATTAGATATGTTAATTGAATTAATTTCTCTTCATTAAAAGACTTTACAATAGACAAAATTATCATTTACTACTTTTCTTAAATAATTGTTATTTGAACATTATCCAAATATTTAGGATTTTAAAATTAATTAACGTTCTAACT
This sequence comes from Solanum stenotomum, assembly GCF_019186545.1. NCBI lineage: Eukaryota > Viridiplantae > Streptophyta > Magnoliopsida > Solanales > Solanaceae > Solanum > Solanum stenotomum. The sequence continues at coordinate 58,844,043 of NC_064289.1, read as the reverse complement.
ATTAGATCTTTCATTATTTGTAAAATGTAAAAACTCATAATAGCATTTAAAATTGGCTAAAACTTTGCTTCTTTAATCTTTACTTATTTAAACTAATATTTAAGTCCTAACATTTAAGACTTTCAAATCAATTACAATTTTGTTAACTTATAGCAATCCTTTCTTATGAAACCAATTAATTATCCATCACAATTTTTCAACTCATGGTACGAGAAATAAATTAATGAGTGTAACTTCATTTTGCATTAATACGTTCAATTCCTCCTCCTCCTTTATTTTAATGGTATAATTAAAAAAAAAAAATATAGAAACACAACATACTTTAAGTTGTTTCAATTAATCGAGTGTTCTTGTTATTCACTCTCTTTATTAAATTAAATTACTATTCTTCCATTTCAATTTATGTGAACATGCTTGACTAAACACATAGATTAAGAGAAAAATGAATTTTTTTGAGCTGACATTATCTCGTAAAGGACAAAATGAAAAGTTTAAAATTAAGTTATTACCAAATATTTTAAAGTATGAAGCTCAATAGAAAAATATTGTTCACCTTTTTAACCTTTTAAAATAGAGTTCACACTTGACAAAGTAGTTATTTAATTATTTTTCTAATATTTAGTATTTTAAAATTAACTAAATTTTATGTGCTAAATCCTTATTTAAAATATATAGAAAAGTTCAATTTTTTAGGATACCTATCCAGAAGTTTAGAAGTTTTCATAACTCAATCATAGATGATGGAATCATCAAAGATTTGACTTTTTCAAACTCTATCTGAAACTCAATAGAAGCCCAAGCGATGAAGATCTTACCTTGTAAGAAGTAATTACACATTGAATTAAATTGAACGTATAATGCAAAGCAACCTTATATTTAGGACTTCTGAAAATATCATTTTAATCAGGAGAAAACAAAAATAATTAAATGCATCATATTTATGTGATTGCCTTTTTCCAATTTTTGTTTTAATTTTTACTATACAATAGTAATAGTAAATTTTGCATACTGAGAATTGTTCAAGAAAATCAAATTTGAACTGCGTCTGGTCTTCATGAACATCAGGTAAAATAATGGGGTCCACAAGTGTTCCAGAAATCCAAACAAATGCAAGGAAAATAAATGGGACCAATAGGCGTAGAAAAGCTTAACTGCAACTTTTTGGCTGACCTAGGTAATAAATAGAATATGGGCTGGTTCTTTTGTCAAAAATTGCAAAAGTCCAGCAATCTCATACAGTATCTTTACAGTTACAACAATTCAGAATACCGAAAACATCCTTGAGAGCTGCAAGCAGACATGTTTACGAACAACGATCTGCTTGTAGCCTCATATTAATAATATAAAGTAATTTAGGTCTCCAACAAGGTCACTGACCAAATTTTCACATTCACATTAGATGATCTTCCACCCCTTTTCAACTACAGGATAAACTAATAAGAGATAAATCAAGTACAATGTCTTTTAGTGATCTAATTTACAAAATCACCAGCAAATAGAGTACACCGATTACTCCCCAACCGTACAAGATAGTTACCTCCTATCATACGGCTTATAGGTTTTGTAGTATAAATACACATATTGTCACATAAATATCCATATAATATATGTGTATATGTTTTGTTTATTTCAACTAGCGCCCGTGATTAATTTCTGCCATGTGCTAAAAATGAAAAAAGCCCCAACTAATAATAAATAGTAATAAAGCTCTTTTAGATATTACCGGTCCCAGTTCGGAAACTTTCCAACAAGATATAGGCCTCCACAATCCCATGGCTCAGCAATAATTTTGCACTTCGACAATACACTATCTTTGGAAATGGCCTGCAAGTATGTAGCATCTTGTTCATTCTCAAGCATGAATGCATCGTGTAATCCATTTCAACATTCTCTGAATTTACGGAGTCATCTTTTTCTTAAGCACGTGAAAGTTGGAGTTGAGCATATTTATAATGAATTGTTTAGTGACATGGAAAATCAAAGAGACAAGAAAAAAGAAGATAAAACAAGAAGGGAAATAATCCTAGATGATGATAGATAGGGGTTGAGGTGAACATGAAAATTGTGAATGGCAGTGGAATAGTCACCTCACTATTAACTTGTTTTCCATCACACAATTTCTTTTTTGATGCACCATTAAGAAAAGGCATATAAATACCTCACCTTAACAAGGGGGGGAGCATTAATGGGAGTACCATCTGTCCCTCTGCAAAGAACACTAGCAAGATCAAAGCGAAATCCATCGACATGATACTCGGTGACCCTTTAGTTGCTCCAACAAAAAGTAGAAGAGAATACCAAATGGAGAGAAAAAAAAGTTAGTCAAATAACAAACAAGTCATCCAGGATAAATCATTCTGCCAGTATAATTTCAATTAGGTATCTGCACCGCAGCTATTAACAAGCATATGAAAAGACCATTGGAAATAGAAGACGAAAAGAGAAGGATAATAAGACTGGAAAAACTAATCCAGTCGACTGATCAAATCCACTAGGAGCAAGCTGACATAGTGAATTTTATGAACATATCAGCATTCCAAGAAAATTATAAGCATTCAAAGATGAAGTATATATTCTAACCATGTCAATTGACCAACCAGCAAGTCTGCACAGATCATTGTGTGTATGTGACAGAGTAAAAGGTCGGTTAAGGGCTCAAGGCTAGGTCATAACAGATTGAGATTCTTGCCCCAGATAAGCTTCCAGATCATAAATGTATTATTACATAACTTAAAATAGATATATGGGATAGAAGAGAAACAAACTAATTATAGAAATATGTCTATCTATATACTTTTTTCAGCAACAGGAAAAAAAGAAGAGAACTTATTGGTTATAGTTCACTAGCCACTAAGTATTTCAAACGGGATTGTCCAATGCCTGTGGAGCCTATCAGGCTATCACTAAATGACCCAGAGGGGAATAAGACAAGGTGGAGAGTAAAGATGCCTGTGACACACTTTATGGATATTGAACAAGTACGGAGAACAATGAAATTTGCAAGTACTTTTTTTTGTGTTGTGCAAACAAATGAAAACAACAACCGCATCCACAAAAACAGGTTCCCTTGCCATAAAAAAAACGACCGCATCCATTAAGAAAAAGCTTAGTTTAGTTTTGACTAAAATAACAGTATATTGATACCAATCAGTGAGTAATTACAAATAAGCAAGTAAAATATAAATAACTTCAAAGAAGACAACCAAAAAGTGTGGGGAAATGGAAGTACCAGTGTCTTAAGCTTTCAAGTATAAGTTCCATGACTGTAGGATGGTTGCAGTTAAAAGTATTTCCTGGAAAGACCAAAGAATTGCATCTCAGAGCTCTTACCAAAAAGTGAGGAGAGAGAATTTTCCAAGTAGGGACTCAAACCCTTGGTTGTAGTAATAGAATTTTTAGATTAGTAAAAAAATATTTTCAGAGCAAGGACTCAACCTCGTGGCTCTGATCAAAATTCAAGAGCAGAGGAGGGTGTTAGTCACATAGAAAATTACAGCCTCATCACAAAAGAAACAGTGGGACCATAACGGTCTCCAGAGAGATGAACGATGCTTGACATGGAAAGGAAGAAGAAATCAAGAAACTCATTGGCCAAGCAGAAAAAACATATTGGCCAGCACAAGCTATCGGTAACAGAAGCTATTTGAGTTTATACCAAGATCGTAAAGGCGCTGATATCATGTAAAGACCAGAGTAAAGAAGAGATATTGGGAATGAACTGCTTGATTATTCCCTCAAGCATATTGAGATTTATATAGTACAACAACAACAACATACACAATGTAATCCCATAAGTGGAGTCTAGGGAGGTAGGATGTATGCAGGCCTTACCCGATCTTTGTGTGGTAGAAAAGTTGTTTCGTATAGACCCTTGGCTCAAAAGAAGTTGGGGTTTATATAATGTTTACTGGTAATCCAAAAACGGAAAGGGAAGTATTCAAGTAATCCTGAAAAGGAAAGGAAAGTAATTCCTAATAATTCCTAAAGTATGCAAGTAAACCTAAAAAGGAACGGAAAGTAATTTCTAATAATTTCTATTCCAGTTTACACAATTATAGATTTTCTAATCCTTTCCAATATATACAAGGAATGTGATCTTGCCATATTTATAATCTCCAAATTCTTAACAAGTAATAATAGAATATGTAATTAGTTTCTCGTTCTAGCTTGTTACTACCTTTTTGGAGGTCTCTAGCATACCTTAATGCTGAGGAATACAACATTACCAGTTTCAAAAAAAAGAATATGTAATACATTTATTTTTTGTGGAGTGATATTTGTAAACATTTAGTTGAGTAAATCATTCGACAATAACATTGCCAAAATTGCTCCTTAGGAAAAACTTTGCCTCATGTTAACAATCTCAAATAACCATTGAAATATCCTGAAGAGAGTATTTTAAAGATGTGTTCAGAACTGCCCTTGCAGATTTTCCTTTTATTCAATGGTAAAAAAGTGTATGGTTAAATTACCACATCCAGCGAAATTCAGCAGCTGAGCATTGTTGTTTAAATCTACCATGTAATAAACCTGCAATTGAGTGGGCAAGGAATATCATTTATGAGAGGATGGGGAAACAGAAAGACAAATCTTTTGTATAGAAAAACAGAAATTCAGACTGCATCCACAACATCAGATATGAATAGTTTGGTTTAGAACTTGACAAAGTAAGCCCGGTCTCATCTGGTTTTGAGGGAGACAAAGCATTATAGAGAAAAAAAAGAATTGAGTTAAATTCATTTAAACTATGGGTCTCAGGCAGCTTACAGAGAAGGTTTATAGCAGAGGAAGGGGGAAAAGAAGCAAGTTCTAGCATTTTAACTGTATGTGATAGTAGATCATGCACTCCATAATAATCTGCAGAACAGAAAGTAAAAACACTGCCAAATTCCACAATCAGAGGCCACTCCAATTGAGCAGCTCCATAAAGTTACGCAAACAACTTTTCTTGTAGTGGGTTGATGCATTGATCAAGACTTAGTTCGAAGATGATGTTGATTACTAAAACGGTTATCTGTTAACGAACACTACCCCACCCCACCCCCCCAACCTGCTACCAAAAAATGTAGATGTTTCCCTAGACAGAGTAACCTACCAAGGTACATTGTGTGCAATAAAGATCTAATTCATAACTTTCCAAATATTGACTATTATATTGAACAATTCCTTTACCTTGTTGTCTATTCCTCGGAATGAGGTTGTATATGGGTTTTCGTCATCAGCTTCATTTGTGTGATTATAAACAACATCTAAGATGACCTGTAGAATGAAAAACCGTGAAAAAGAGAAACTAACATCTTCAGATAGATGGTTGAAAAGGTAGAAGAGACATATTGGATCTGTATAGCAAGCTCTTTAAGGACCACACTGATATAAGGAAAACCTCAATTCCAGCACCATGCAAGGCCTTGACCATTTCTTTGAACTCCCAGGAAGCACGGACAGGTCCGCCACCACAACTTGCATATCGACTCATTGGAGCAAAAAAGTTTATTGTTGAGTAGCCCCATGTATTGATCTAAAGTTAACATGAGTCCAAAAAGGATTTAGTCAAACCAAGAGCATTCTGACCCTTAAATTGACCTAGTAGTCAATGAAGAATTTCAATACATGAAAATCAAATATATATATATATATATACACACACACACACACACAAAGCATTATTTCATCAAGTTTCAGCAGATACAACAACACACCCAATGTAATTCCACAAGTAGGGTATGGGGAGGGTAGAGTGTGCGCAGACCCCTACCTCGTGGAGGTAGAGAGGTTGTTCCCGAAAGACACTCGGCTCAAGTGCACCAAATCAAATCAAAGTAGTTATGAAAAAGGAAATATGACAGTGGAAAAAAATGGTCAACAGGACAGGGCATCCGGAAAAAGAATAGTAATAGCAACGAAATAATGCGATAACTGAAACACAAAAGACAACAGATGGTAACAGATATCAAATGCAAGAAATTACATGCATAAAGCTAATACTATGGCATACACGGTGCTTCTAGCTTCCACCAAGCCTAATCCCTCCAAAAAAATGAGCCAAAGTTCAAACCTTCTACCCTACTCTAAGAATTTAATTAACAGAAAGATAGTAATAATACTACTGGATAGAACAAAGTAGATGGAAAGAAGAAAAAGAAGAATCTAAAGAAAATACTCCAGTCCACTTCACTTCAATAGTGTTTCTCACTATTTTAATTTGTGTTGTGTACCTTGGTTGAAGCTGTGACATCTCCCCTTTTTATTCTCACATCTTCTTTTGCACTTTTTGGCAGCCTTATCCATTATATTTTGTTATTATGTCTTTTGGATTTTGATACTTATGGGGAATCAGAATTTTTTTGTTATTTTATAGTTGTTGTGTTCGGGCCAGCTTGCACGCACCTCAACTAATTCCATAAGATACCTGCCATCCCCACCAGCAACAGGTACCACGTAACTCTGTCCACCAAGGCTTGGACCGATTGGAGAAAATAACCTAGTGTTTTTTGTCTCCACTGGATGAGGTCTCAACCTACCTCATTGATTACTAGTCACACCCTTGGGTGCGGGATTGAAATTCAAGTCCTACAATTACTTCGACACCCATAATTAAAAGTTGAAACTATTTAAATTTGGCTAGTTCAGATGAGTTGTGGTGCAAGGGTCAAGGCGCTAAAGATCACTTAACCAAAAATCTAGTGAGGGGGTTGAAAAGGGCCAAGCACAGTGGGAGAAAGTTGACGCTCAACTATGTAGTCTCATATGGCAACTTATCAAATTCCAAATTGAGGTCTTTGTTTCATCCATTTCAGACATGTTATTTTATTTGAGAGAGGCTTGCACTTTTTTTGAGAATGGTAACAGTTGGTCTATCTATCCATTGGAACACTACATCAAAATATGTAGTCCCCCTTCTAAAGTATTACAACTTACATCTTGGACATCTATTTGTTGTTCCTATGAATAGTCTAAAACGTCAAAAATATCTTCTGTTTGAGCTATTAATTTATGTCTACACCAAAAATAAAACAGAGCTAAACAATTCATTTTGAACTCCTGGAAGATGCTTTGCTTGTCCTCAAAATATCTCATATTTCTTTCTTTCCACACTGTCCACAAAGTGCATGCAAGAACAGTTTTCCATCTTCCTTCCTCTTTGGCTGCATTGCCATCCTTGTTCCAGTATTTTAGCAATCCCTTTATGTTCCCTGGCCTCGCCCACTTAGTCCTCCACAGATAAATGAGTATCTTCCGCAACTGGTCTGTCCGAACTTCCTTCCGTATCTTTGTGATATCCCCTGTTAGTTTTGTTTCCTGTAGACACACTACATCAGCTTTCCATGTATGTAGAATCTTTCCGATTAGCCTCCTCTTTCTGCCAAAGTTTATCCCCCTAACATTCCAAGGCACTCTTTCCAACTTCATTGAGCTTTTATTGCCAGGTATCCCCCCCTACTTCTTGAGCCATAACTACAAAATTTGGCATCAAGCTCTAATCCTTTCAGTTCATTCACCCCCTTCTTTTTTACAATGCCTTGCTCCCCCTTGCTCAACCGATTGTTGTTGTCTATCTTCATAAATAGTTTTTTAGCCTTCTCATCGCACCCTTTAAGATATACACCCAATTTAGGCTTGCACTTAATACACTAATGACATATCTCATTTTTATAATATGGTATATCTCAAATGATAAACTTAAAGAAAGGGGAATAGGGTATTTCTACTTACTTGAGACGGGTACAGGCAATCACAAAGGAATTAAAGAAATTGATGTCAAATGCTACTAGTGTTGAAAAGCAATATGAGCAATCACTGACGATATTTCTAGATCGCACACTTGCTAGACTTCCTAATGACCTTGATCGGTGCGTGAACAAATTTTGGCTCGTCGTAAAGTTCTACAGTTGATGGACTATTTTCTCGACCATTTCGCCAAGCTGGCCAGCCTAGTCACATACTGAACTCCTCACCAATTGTTGACTCATTTTTTTCTCACATCTCAAATAACGGAAAATTGAACATCCTGTTCTATAAAGAATCGACGAGAAAAAGGTCATTTTGGAAGAACTCGATCCAAGTGTAATTATAGTAATAGACATAGTAATAAACATGGACACACCCATAGTAAGGATTTTTTTAACCTGAGGGGAATTAACAGAATTCCTTCCATATCAAGTAGACATCTCGGTAAATAAATAAATTTTAAGTCTAACTCAAGCGCAAAAGTAGCTCATAAGGAGAGGATTGCTCAAAGCCATATAAAAAGACCATCTTATTTGATGATGACATGACTATGATCAAGATATCATAGTGGTATGAGTGTGATGTTTAGATGTAGACACTTCTAGAGGCTACAAGGTATTTGGTTATCCACTATGTGATGATGACACATTCCTAGTGGAGGAACTTTCTTCTTGAGGGATCGTGGATCTCTTAATTGTGATGTGATGCTTGGTCATAAAGACAAGCGAGATGGGGGTGAAGTTGTTGGCACCCTTCCCTATGACGAAAAGTCCTTCTTGATAATCCACTTGATAGACCAAAGCCATGTTAGAGAAGGTAAAACTCTCTTTTGATGAACTTAATTATTTGATTGACTTGTTTATGAAGTCTTATCCAAGGAGGAAACTTAAGAAGGATGGCCATTAAAGAAACCTAATGAAAAAACAATTGGGTATGAAGTCACTTTTTTGTATTTCCTTTAAGGTAGGTATGTATATGTGGTTCATGCTTATTCTTGGGCTTTATAAAGCCATGGAGGTAACATCTTTTTTTTTTTTCTGACAAGGGAAACCCGCAGCCGCTACCCTTTGGGTGCGCACAGGGTAAAACCTCCGCTCCTATGCAATAGCTCGCAAACCACATAAGAGAGGTAGGCAAGCCTGGTGAGACGAGCTCGACCCAGAAGGCAAACCCCTTGCTTTCGCTGGCAAGGGGTTTCGAACTTGAGACCTCCAACATGGAAGTCCCAAACTCAAACCATTGGGCCACCCCGAAAGGTCATGGAGGTAACATATTTGTGTGATGAGAATGGTATTAACACATTCCTTTCAGTAATGTGATTCTTGTTGATGTTATTACTTTACCTCTTATGGGCATACAGGCATATTTGCCAATTTGTGGGGAATAATACCTTTGTATTTGACCTCGGTGATAACTTGGTAGTGATTCAAAGTTCTAGATGGGCTAGTGCATTAGGTAGAGTCTTAACTTGGGTTGGCCTTGTTTATGACGTTGCCCTTAGCCATTGGTTTTATAACTTGTTTCTTGACTAAAGGGGATAAATATGCTTATTGGCCACTAGAACCAACAAGAACTTGCATGCTTGGATTCCTAAATGTATTGGATCTCTTGATTTACCCTTTGGTCAAGGTCTCTTAAATAGTCAAGTACTTTGTGCTTTATTTGAAAATTTGTTCTTGATAAGAATGGTTAATGCTAGATTATATAACAAGTTTGTGCATGCTTGACATGTTGGTAGTAGGATTGTTAACACTAACACTAACCCTTATGCCTTGAGGACTTTGTTATTGTTTGTCTTCCCTATGGTTTTGCTACGTCTGGATTTGAGGACAAATCCTTTTCAATAAGGAAAGGATGATACAACCCTGGAAAGCACAAGGAGCTTGATGGTGATTAGGATACATGATGAAGCGTGAAATCAAGCCAATATTGGCCCACGGAACACTTTCACCAAATTTGAAGTGTTTCAAGGAGTCTCAAGTGAACATCTTCAAGCTATACACTCATTGATTAAGAAGATGGAGTCCTTAAGGACCATTAAAGACTCATGTGTGGGAGCACTCAAGCTATGGAAAATAGCTTGGATGGAAGAGGGTGAAATCTCAATTTCACATGTGGAGATGCTCAAGCTAGAAGATAGCTTGAAAGGAAAATGCAGAAGAGGATGCAACCGCATTTCAAGATATTTGACGCCACATCCTCCCCAAGCGACCGCATCAACATCGAAACACCTGCCAGAACCTTCATCAAAGTGAGATCACTTGCGCCCACAAAATGCGACCGCATCTCTCCACTTGCGGCCGCAAGTGGCATTGCAACTCAAATGGGGAAGGTATATTTTTGCTATTTGGGCAAATGCCACTTTTGGGCTATGCTTGTAAAGGCAAAAGTATAAATAGTTGTCTTAGTTGTTTTCATTGTTCATATTTAGAAGATTGAAGATTTAAGAACTCCTTTGAGAGTGTAGTTCCTCCTTTATGGATATTAGGCTAGTTTAGTGGGTGACTTCCCTGATCTCTTTGCTTTGAGCCTCTCTAGGATAATCTAGGATTAGATTTCCATGTATGAGTTCAAGTTTCCCTTCCCCCTTGGATTGATTCATCTTTGATTGTTGATTGATAGGGGTAGGTAACCAATCCTAAGTTGATCAATCACATAATATAGTTGATAAATCTTTTCTTTCTTCTATTTCATCTATCAATTTCCCCTATCCTTATTGTGTGTTGTTTTCCACATTGGAATCCTTAGTTTCCCAACTAGGATCGTATCATGCAGCTAGAGATTTTGGGTTGTGGCACTATTCCTTGTAAATATAGGAAAGGTGCAGATCTGTATAGTTGTATAAATATGAATGAGCGTTATTTTCTTTTTCTTTTTGGGATTACTTGTAAACATTATATAATCTCCAACATGCTTGAGGGAATAATCAAGCAATTCATTCTCAAATCTCCTCTTTCTTTTCAAAGTTGGTTCTCAAATAAATATATAAAGCAGTCAGATCACTATAAGAGTTTCTTGGGCACATTTGAAAGGATCTGAGTTACTATTGTGAATCAGGCATTTCTTAGTAAAGGTGGAATGCTAATTCCGTCTTTACCATTCAAAGCATTGGTATTTTACTGATACACTAGGCCATAAAAATGTCAAAATAGTGAAAATCAGAGAAAGCATAATGACTCAACGATGCATGCTCACATACAAAAACAATTTACACGTATGAAAGAATAATCATCATAAACTAGATTAAGAATAGAGAAATCACCAGAAAAGAATAAGCCCAGACAAAAACAGCTAAAAAGCACAAAGACAAGGTATGTTTACCATGTGATCTCTCGGATTAGGTCGCCTTTGGAATTCCAGTTCATCAAACTCAAAAACAGGCAATAATTCTACTGCATTGACACCAAGCTCGAGAAGATGTGGTATCTGCACTTGTAGATGAATGTCAGATAACTGAAAGACTAAAATAAGTTAAACAGATTACTGCAAGTGACTACTATAAGATGAAAATATCAAAGACATCTAATCTAAGAAAAAGGGCCACAGAACATAACAAGCAATTTTAAAATTGGAACTTGCCAAAATAAAAATGTTAAGTATTTGGGAAGTTAACTCGTGGTGTAACTTGCGGTACTGCTATTAAGGAAGATAAACCAAACTTCAACAAACAAATGAAATGCTTGGTTGTTGGTAAAAGAGAAAATAAACTGGTAGAATATGAAAGTACCTTTTCAATTAAGCCAAGGTAACTTCCCCGTTGATCTTGATCCAAACTACTTGTTTCATCAGCAGTAAAAGCACGAACATTCATCTCATATATAACAAGATCTTTCTGCCCAAAGAAAAGAGGATATACTGCAAGGCATTAATGGGTGGTTTGGTTGATTGTGTGGTAACAAATCCAGCATATATTCGGCATAGAATAATACAACATTTGGTTGGTTGCACAATCGCCGCATTATGTAATGCAACATTTGATTGGTGGTATCCAAATAATACTAACTTAAGTTATACGAGAATCTATGTAATATTTTATACTAGATACAATGTGAAACAAGAATACGTGTATTAGCCATACAGAGATTAGACTATTCAAAGACAAGAATGTCATTAAAAAAAAAAGCTATTCTTGTATAGCAATAATCTCTTAATCACTACACAACAATTCCTTGATCATTAATGACTGCATAGCAATCTGTTCCATATTAATCACCACACAAGCAGTCCCTACATTATAATCCACTCATAACTAAAATGCAAATCGAACTACCCTTAAGAGTAAAATGTTATAAAAGATCTAAGTAATCCAATCTTACAGCTCAATCTACCAAAGAACCAATAATATTACTACAGAAGATTAAGCTGAAACTCCTCTTACTTGAAATAACAAGATCAACTAAATGGCAGAAAATTTGAGCACTTAAAAATGACAGCTCTGTCACTAGTCATAGCTCATAAGTCAAATAGCTGAACATGCAAGCAAATTATCTTTAGATTTGCACACGAGGAAGAAAGTTATTCAAGTAGTTCTTCTCAATCTACCTCGGGTATATTTGGAAGCTTGTAATTTTCTCCCCAGTCAAAAGGCAAGCTATTGAAATCATAAGTTCCAAAAAATCTACACATTTTATTGCTTTCATCTCCAAAAACTCGTCGACCTTCAATTAGTTTTGCGTAAGGATCAACCAAAATAATGCTATCGTCAAATCGATGCCCTTCATGCCAATTTCGAGGTCCATCAATGCGATAACCATAAAGGACACCACCTTGGGGCAACTCCTGCAGATGACGGAGAAAAAATAATACAGTAAGAAAAGGTTATATAGCAAGCACAATAATAGCATATAATAGTGACATTGCAGCATAAACTGCGAGTAAAATAGAAACCACGGAAAGGCCTGCTGAAGAGAAAGAAATGTATACCTTCGCTACACGGTTCTGACAGTACAAAAATATGGGAAACTATTGATTCATTCAAGGAAATTTGTGATTACAAAATTCATAAAAACTAGTGAATGTTAAACTTAAAGATAATTATGCATTTGAACAAGTTAGAAGTCCAATCTGAACAAATAAATACAAAGTAAGTAATTTGAATGAAATTTGACTTATTTTCACTTTTATTTATTTTAGTATATGATTGACATGAGCTTAAATGAGGAAACATGGTTGGTGAAGATTCATATAGCCGACCTGATAGCATCCATGGAGCCCCAAAAGAGGCAGAAATACATGCACAAGGCTGTTGGAATAGGCGTATTTTCTGGAGGAAATTGGACACTTCTTTCCTTATTTTGTTAGGTAGTTCTAGAAGAAGTGTGACATTAATCTTACATGTTCCTGGTTTAAAATTGTCTAGTTCAAATTTTCCTAGTTTAAAGTTTCCTAGTTAGGTTTTACTACCTATTATTTCCGTAAAGTAGAAGTTGAATCTCATGCTATTTGGGATAGTGTGTTAGAAATTTACCCCAGATTCACCTGTGTTGATTTCATTCTTTTTGACACAGAATAGCTATCAATAAAATTGAGATTTTATTTATTCATATCTTTGTGTATTGGTTACTTAGGATTTATCGTACAACCTTACAAGAACAATTATTTTAAGAGGTAAGATTAAATTCTTTGCTTGATATATATGGTTCTTATTCGATTAATTGGAGAATGTAACTAGTCTTATATTAATTATTGTCTTTAATTATTCAATTAGGGGTCTAGATCGCAATCATCTAAGTTCTTGAATTGAATCTGCTAGTACACATGATCATCACTAATATGCTTAAACATGATCATCCCTAATATGCTAACTAGGTCTACTACAATCAATTAGGGTTCTTAGAGAGAAGGGCTAGTTATGCAATGGACCCTAACTAATTAAGGAAAGACAATCAATCATATCATATCATATATATATATAAAAGGAAACCTTAGGCCCGCCTACATGGCGCCACCACAAACCAGAATTCCCTTTTAATTTATTTATTTCCAAAACTAGCCTTCCCCTTTCATGAAAAGTTCTGACTTTTATGAAGAGTTGTGACTTTTATGAAGAGTTGCGACTTTAATGAAAAGTTGTGACTTTTCAGAAAGGTTGTGACCTCTCTGAAGGGTTGTAACTTTAACAAAGAGTTGTGACCTTTCCGATAAAGCACAATAAACATTTGTTCACACAGCTCTCTATTGTTAATAAAAAGAGGGATTTCCTAACATTTTAAAACAATGAAAATTCTAAACTTCTTCTTCTACACAATTAACTTCAACAACGATTATTTATTTATTAGAAAAGTTAATATCACCGGTTCATGTTCATTTTATTTCCAAAAAATATCAAATAGTATCACTTCGTGGAAGCAAAAGGATAAATTATAAAATCAAATTAAAGATGATTGATTGAAGGATAAATAATAAGATGTTATAATTATCATCTTCCTTTACATTATTAATGTTTGTTACTTCGTAATCTTGTATGTAAGATAATCTAGTGTTTTAGTTGTAATGACTGATAGGTTTTAAGTATTATTTTATAAACTCTGTGCTATTAAATAACCGCGCGAGGCGCGGGTGATTTTACTAGTATATATATAAAAGAGAACTTTAGGCCCGCCTATGTGGCGCCACCACAAACCAGGATTCCCTTTTAATTCATTTTATTTCCAAAACTAGACTTCCCCTTTCATGAAAAGTTGTGATTTTATGAAAAAATGTGACTTTTATGAAAAGTTGTGACTTTTATAAGAAAAGTTGTGACTTTTATAAAAAAAAGTTGTGATTTTTATGAAGAGTTGCAATTTTTATAAAAAGTTGTTACTTTTATGAAAGGTTGTGATCTTTCTGAAGGGTTATAACTTTTCCAAAGAATTGTGACCTTTCCGATAAGACACAATAATCATTTGTTCACACTACCCTTTGTCATCTATAAATAGAGCACTTTCCTCTCATTTTAAAACAACGAAAATTTTGAATTTCTTCTTCTTCTTTGGGACAAATAAATATTTGTGTACTTTGCTCCTGTTGAATGGCTCACTAACACCATTGTTTTTGTATGAATACATTGGTGAATAGAATCGTTCTATGTTGAGAGGATCTACTCCTTTAAACATTGGGTACTAGAGGGCAATAATTTTCTTAAGGGGACACTGTACATTCAATGGGCTCAATTTTTTCCATTCTGTTTCATTCTATTGTTGAAGATCCTCGTATGTTTTTTACAGTCATTAATTTATGCTTATATTATTAATTGTTGTTTTTGAGTACATGTTTTAAACTTTGTTGTTTATGTTTATGCAAAGTTATTGTTATAAGTATTTGTTAGTATAGATTAAATAACAAATGTCAATTGAGTATTACTGAAATTGNCTAGGTGGGGTCTGGGGAGGGTAAATTGTACGCAGACCTTGCCACTACCTCGTAGAGGTAAAACAACGAAAATTCTGAACCTCTTCTTCTTCTTCTTCTTCACAATTAAATATTTGTGTACTCCTGTTGAGTGGCTCACTGACACCATTGCTTATTTTACAGATCCTGGTATGTATTTTTACAATCATTAATTTATGCTTATGTTATTAAGGATAAATGATAAGATGTAATAATTTTCGTTTTCCTTTACATTATTAATGTTTTTTACTACGTAATCTTGTATCTAAGATAATATAGTGTTTTCGTTTTAATGTCTAATAGGTTTTAAGTATTATTTTATAAATTCCATGATATTAACTTCCCGCACAAAGCGCGGGTAATTTTACTAGTATATATATAAAGAAAACCCAAGGCCCGTCTACGTGGTACCACCACAAACCAGAATTCTCTTTTAATTTGTTTATTTCCAAAACTAGCCTTCCCCTTTCATGAAAAGTTGTGCCTTTATGAAAAGTTGTGACTTTTATGAAGAGTTGCGACTTTTATGAAGAGTTGCAACTTTAATGAAGAGTTGCAACTTTAATGAAAAGTTGTGACTTTTTTGAAAGGTTGTGATCTCTCTGAAGGGTTGTAACTTTAACAAAGAGTTGTGACATTTCCGATAAGGCACAATAAACATTTGTTCACACAACTCTCTATTGTTAATAAAAAGAGGGATTTCCTAACATTTTAAAACAATGAAAATTCTAAACTTCTTCTGCACAATTAACTTCAACAACGATTATTTATTTATTAGAAAAGTTAATATCACCGGTTCATGTTCATTTTATTTCCAAAAAATATCAAATAGTAACACTTCCTGGAAGCAAAAGGATAAATTATAAAATCAAATTAAAGATGATTGATTGAAGGATAAATAATAAGATGTTATAATTGTCATCTTCCTTTACATTATTAATGTTTATTACTTTATAATCTTGTATGTAAGATAATATAGTGTTTTAGTTGTAATGACTGATAGGTTTTAAGTATTATTTTATAAACTCTGTGCTATTAAATAACCGCGCCTCGCGAGGCGCGGGTGATTTTACTAGTATATATATAAAAGAGAACTCTAGGCCCGCCTATGTGGCGCCACCACAAACTAGGATTCCCTTTTAATTCATTTTATTTCCAAAACTAGCCTTCCCCTTTCATGAAAGATGTGATTTTATGAAAAAATGTGACTTTTATGAAAAGTTGTGACTTTTATAAGAAAAGTTGGGACTTTTATAAAAAAAAGTTGTGATTTTTATGAAGAGTTGCAATTTTTATGAAAAGTTGTTACTTTTATGAAAGGTTGTGACCTTTCTGAAGGGTTGTAACTTTTCCAAAGAATTGTGACATTTCCGATAAGACACAATAATCATTTGTTCACACTACCTTTTGCTATCTATAAATAGAGCACTTTCCTCTCATTTTAAAACAACGAAAATTTTGAACTTCTTCTTCTTCTTCTGGACAAGTAAATATTTGCGTACTTTGCTCCTGTTGAATGGCTCACTCACACCATTGTTTTTGTATCAATACATTGGTGAATAGAATCGTTCTATCTTGAGAGGATCTATTCCTTTAAACATCGTACTAGAGGGGAATAATTTCTTTAAGGGGACATTGTGCTTTCAATGGACTCGATTTTTTCCATTTTTTTTTTTTTTTTTTTTTGATTTGCACCGGGTGTCCGAGTCTCTTTGAGCCCCGACTAATCCCGGGGGTGCACAGGCCCTCGGCAAGGAGTTTCCCGCAAGTGCACCACGG
The DNA here is from genome assembly GCF_019186545.1 of Solanum stenotomum. Lineage (NCBI taxonomy): Eukaryota > Viridiplantae > Streptophyta > Magnoliopsida > Solanales > Solanaceae > Solanum > Solanum stenotomum. The sequence continues at coordinate 58,827,165 of NC_064289.1, read as the reverse complement.
TTAATTCAGGTTTTACCCAGTCCGATGGCCCTCAGAAATTGTTTGCACCTAGTGGGTTTCGAACTTGAGACCTTGAAAGGGAGCAAACCCCAAGGCTCAAGTCAATGTTTCATTCTATTGTTGAAGATCCTCGTATGCTTTTTACAGTCATGAAAGGTTGTGACCTTTCTGAAGGAATGTAACTTTTCCAAAGAATTGTCACCTTTCCGATAAGACACAATAATCATTTGTTCACACTACCCTTTGTTGTTTATAAATAGAGGACTTTCCTCTCATTTTAAAACAACGAAAATTTTGAACTTCTTCTTCTTCTTCTGGACAAATAAATATCTGTGTACTTTGCTCGTGTTGAATGGCTCACTGACACCATTGTTTTTGTATGAATACATTGGTGAATAGAATCGTTCTATGTTGAGAGGATCTACTCCTTTAAACATCGGGTACTAGAGGGGAATAATTTCCGTAAGGGAACACTGTGCATTCAATTGGCTCAATTTTTTCCATTCTGTTTCATTCTATTGTTGAAGATCCTCGTATGTTTTTTACAGTCATTAATTTATGCTTATATTATTAATTGTTGTTTTTGAGTACATGTTTTAAACTTTGTTGTTTATGTTTATGCAAAGTTATTGTTATAAGTATTTGTTAGTATAGATTAAATAACAAATGTCAATTGAGTATTACTGAAATTGTTGAAGGTACAATAAAAAAATCCCTTACAAATCTCTAATTTCTTCATCAACAATGTCATTCCTTCACATACAAGGATGTGATTTTGTGTTCTTTAGAAAATCATGTGAGTGTTAATAATTTTGCATGCCCATATTGTTGGGTTTTTATGTAGTTGTTATCTATTTTTACTAAATTTAGTCAGTGGATATTATGAGTACTTTAAGGATTGAAATTTGATTGAAGTGTTAGTCAATTTTTTGAGGTATGTTATTTCAAAACATAGGAAATTTTTTGGTTAGAATGATTTGTTATCATCATTGGATATCTCATAGTTTACTCCCTATAATGCATGTTTTTTCTCGCTGTTTTGTTGTCTCCTTAAAGTTGTATTTATTATTTTTCGTTTGGTATGTATATGATCTCACTTGGACAAAGCTTTTCGTCCTTTTAATGTATTTCTTTTTTTCCTTCTCATTCGGCTCTTCTAAATATTTTTGGTGTGAGTTATGACTATTTTCGGCAAGCTTAATTTGAAGAATATGAAACAAAACCTACTCTAAATAAAAGTAATATCCTAAGCTACAAAAGATATGTTTATTAACATAGATTTGTTGTCCTCCATGTCCCAAGTCACTGTTGAGTGTTTAAGTTATCTAGGTTAGACTCATTTCTAGTTTTTTAATGTTCGAGAGTATTTCTTTAACATGAGTCTCGAATCCAACATTTTTTTTTTGAGAAGGAAGTCTCGAATCCAACATTTTGATCTACTTGTACTTTCATAATGCAACAATTATACATACATATTTCTGAAAAAGTTGTAAAGTTGCATTGATGAAGCATCTAGAAGGGACTTCAGAGCAGCAGTTTAATGAAGAATGAATTTCTAAAAGGGTCAACAATATTATTTTGCTATTATTTCAAAATTTATTTTTCTCCTTCTATAAATTTTGTTAGAGTAACAAAGTAACAATAACAAAAAGTGGTGAACGTTTGACTTCAGACAAGTAGATTGTCTCTAAAAAAAATTATTTATGTTGTTGTGGTGTACATTTTTTAACGGTCATAACTTATTTATAACTAATATTGATTATCGAAAACTTTCACAGAACATTTTTTCACAAGGAGTTATTCTAACCATAAAATTATCAGATTCTATTTTTGTTTTTTTTTTTATAACTGAGTAATCCGTCTATGACCCGTCCTTTGGACCAATCACAACCTTCTAAACTTGGTGGATAATGGGCCCGCCCCTCTACCCTTCTCCACTTAAATACCAGGCTTCGCTTTGCAAGACAATTACATCATCAAACATATATTATGATAAATTATGTAAAAGATAAAAATGATTAGATATCAAGATATTTTTAAACATTAATAATATATTTACAATTCTTGAAATATGTGATAATGTCAAATCATTTAATTTCTGTTGAAATGTTCTAAAAACCTACTAAAATTTACTTTTTTTTTCTTATACCAGCCGATTATTGAAAGGTTGTTCAAAAGCTTAGAAAGATTATTTATGCCCGCGCAAAGCGCGGGTAAATTACCTAGTTTACAATAAAAGAAAATATTTTGTTCCTATAATTATGCTAGGAAAAGGAAAAATAAAGTCTCCTAAAATCATATTAATTAACACAATCAACATTTACATTACTTCTCTTTCATCTTAATTTGTTCCTTTATTTAATCCTTTCAGATTAGCAAGATCCATATTCCATGCATCTATCTGAAGTGAACTACTTTCGTGCAACTCCAGCATGGAAATTTAAGGAAAGAAAGTTTAAATAGTTTATGTGCTTTACTTAGTTGGGATATTCTCAATAAAAGTTGGAAACATTGACAGAATATAATGTGGAAACATGTGAGGTCAAGGTCAAAGAATTGCTAGATACCCTACCAATATATGCGGTCATTTGACTTACTAAGACAACTCAATGACTCTACAGAAAGGATTTGAAATGTTTTCATTTGATAGAATAACAGGAAAGATAAATTAAATTCAAATAATCATTGGACATAAAATTGGATGACATTCAGTTCTAACTACAATATGTTAACTTCTCTCTAAAAAATGAAACACAAAACCACAATATGTTTACTTTATATTGAAACTATGGACACATTTGAGTATTCATTAGAGAAGGAGATCAATCATTTGACACTGACCACAATAGGGAGCAGGTCAACCAATAGCAAAAAAGAAGTAGAAAGTGGACAGCCAACATGATGTGATGAGCATGAGCCAAATCATAATCTTTGAAGGTTGCTGAGTGAATACAGTAATGAAGGTACGTAAAATAGTTAAATTACTACCTTAATGCATATGTGCCATATGTCTCCTGTGCGGTTCTTCTGTGGATCCAATGCTAATTCAATCATTCCATCATGAACACTGTCAAGCATTCCCATTTAATGTATATTTACTCAGCATGCTTTACGCAGATGTACATATGAAATATGAGAAAAATGAGCATGAGCTCACCAGGGATAGTACTATCCCTGGCAAGATGAATGAATGGGTAATTTCAAACTGTTCAATAATCCAAAGTCTTTGTAAATATATGGTACTTTATCCTAAGTGTAACAAATCATTTGAACATTTACTACATACTAAATTTATAATGGTATCTCAAGGTGATACAACGTCAATTACTGCAGAAAAGATTATGCTGGGTTCACCAGAATGTTTAACACCACTTCATTAACATAGTTTCTAGGTTTTCTCCATCTTAGATGAAATGTTGCAATAGATGGAGGGATGTGATGATATCTACAAGTTGAATTTAAGATGAAACGTTCCTATGCTGTTCAGAAAGCTTTTACTTACATTTGGCATCCCCCCACCCCCTTGTTGATATAATCACAGGGGGGAATTAAGAAGGGCATATGTTGTCCTTCCCGTTTCAATTATATTGGAATAGATAATGTAAGGCATCCCAGACCCCTCTCTTCAACCTCTCCTATTTATCTCCCAGTATGCATGGAAAACAACCTAACCCACTGGATTTCCATACTCCAATCTATGTTAGGTTAGAATTAGTCATATTACAACAACAACATACCTAGTGAAATTCCACAAGTGAGGTCTGGGGAGAGTAGAATGTACGCAGACCTTACCACTACCTTGTGGACGTAGAGAGGTTGTTTCGGAAAGACCCTCGGCTATTTCCGAAAGATCCTCGAGGTGATTTGGAGTTGCACAAGTGATGAATCGGAAAAGGGGACCACTAGAGATGGCTCGCTGTCAGGCGAGCCAACTGATGTCAGATCAGTCAGAAGAGATGCCAGAATTCTGTCTCCCACATCTGCACATGGATTAAGCTCTGGTGAGGCGAATTGATGCATTGACGCTGACAACAAAGCTGTTGGTGATGAGCTTCTCGGTCTAAGGTCACCAGAGCCCTGTCATTCTTTTTGTATAGGAGGTGACACTCAAACTACTCCTACACCAGTACACCGCCAAATTAAACTGGGCAGAACGGAAGTTTGTCTTTTCCATCCAGAGGATTTGGAGGATAAGAAGGAAAGGAAAGAGCATATGAGAATTCCTCTGAGTCTAATACCATTGAACATTGGGAAAAGAATGAGAAGAAATGGAAAGCTTGATTGTTCCCTCAAGCTTGGCTGGGATTATAGCTATTACACCTTGTATATATTTTTGGTTGGTGTATGTTTACAAAATCAAATCCTAGTCATATCAAATCATTATGATTATGCAAATCATATAATATCTCAACATAAACAAATTTAATAGGCAGGATTAACAGTAGAAGAATTTAATATCTAGAATTTGCAACTAAGACCAGAATTGAAGACAACAAAATATACCATCCAAAAGCATGAGTTCAGTCTAACCTCTTTGGAAGAATTATGCAAAGTGTAACTGCAGAAGCATGCTGAGAAAAAATTGCAAAATTTATTCCACTTTCAGTTTCTGATACTCCTAGTGGATGAGCCAGACCAGGGGAAACTTTGAATGAAGGGCAAGTGTCCAGCATTTGAGGAGCTTCTTCCTAAAAGCATGAGCACAAATAAAGAAATCAAATATTTAGGTTTCCCATAGGACAGTAGTAATCTTGTCCACTTTCAAGAATAAAGGTCTGCCAAGAAAGCAAAATTGGCCATCATTTGGTTAACAAAATTAGGATAAGTTAGGATATCTCATTTGTATTGTATAAGATCATAGGTGAGACAATCTATCTTCCGATGTTTGACCCAACGTGTTATGCAGTAGATAAATGACCATAGTAACTTTACATGCAAGACGTAATTCTATCAGAATTCAACCACACAAAATTATATGATAAACCAGGGAAATCATTACCAATTATACAATAAATCAGGGGAAAAGGCATAATTGGGGAGGTTGGGGAGAGGGGAAGAGGAAGAAGAAGAGTCTATTTCGGTGAGGTCACCAGATAGCTGCATAAATCCTAAGGGGAGGTAGGGAGGTGGTCATTAGTCTGGCCTCGGGTTCTAACTTCTAAGAAAGAAGAAGATATAGGGACGAGAAAATGAGAGAACAACAAATCCTTCACCATTATACTTGAGAGGTGGATTGGTCGTGTCCTTATAAAAAGGAGATGACAGCTCTCTAGAGCAATTGGCTCCTTCATCAATTCGTACATAACACTCTTGATGCTACCAGAAAAAGTGAACATCAAAAAAAAAGATCATTTTCATAATATGTCTAGGTAGAATTGTAATTTCAGTTAGTAACAAGTACTGGATAACTGCAGTAAAGCGTACTCTTTCTGATGAAAGATTAAGTTCCATGTCTTATTAGTTAGAATATGAAATGTTAAAGTAGGTGCTCATATCACTCACTTAAACAAAGCATTGGCATAGACCTTAGTGACCCTACTCAAACATTAAACATGTGGCATTTTTGTGTGCATGGTTAGAAGGAAAGCTATAGGAATCAAACCTCATCTCCAGCAAATTAAGTCCTGCAAGAGTGCAGGAAAATGGAAGGGAAGTCATGACAGAAGCTTATTTTTCTCGCTATAAGGCATAAGTAGTGAAAGAAGTAAACATATAAAGAGAAAAGGAAGCACTATCCCTCCTACTTATAATTCAACATTTAGCTCAATCAACTCTAGATGTCTTTTTTACATCAATGTCATCAGCAGGAGCTTGCACCAAATCACTTACCCGCAGAACTCATTTAACCCGACCCTGCATAAGTACCAATGCCCCTTCCCCTTTCACCTCTAGATAAAACTTCTGGAATGATCCCTTCTACTCATACTTATTATATTAGAAGTGAAATTCTCAATCCTATACCAGGCTCCGATCAAGGCTTATAAAAGCATCAACCTCATTCTAAAGGGAGTCCTCCTTTTGATAATAAAAAACAATTGTTAATTTTCTAGTACTTTGTTACAAAATGTACAGCATTCATATCTACTCATAGTATTCATAGCATAATCAAAGGTAGAGATATTTAGGTATCTTCGAATAATACTACAAGCAAATTGATCCATTGGCTCTGTATTTTACATGATATCAGAACAGATTATCCTGCTTTGTCTAAGTAAGATTAAAAAAAAAAACTCATCTGAACTCGCCAGAGTTGTGTTAGTGTACGTGAAAGAGAATTACGTACCTGAAGTTTAGCTGCTGCGACCAACCTAGGTTGGAACGCCTCCTCCGATGTACAAAACTTCAGAATCCGTTGGTCAGAGGAGAAGAGCCTGAGACTATCACGCCGGCGAAGCTGCCAGAGATCTTGAAGAGCGTGACGGTGCGTTCGTGGAACTATATTGGTCCGGTTAACTGTTACAATGCCGGTTGGACATTTCTGGACGATTTGTGGTGGTCCTCTAATCATCGGGCCCTATTTTTGGAGAAGAGAATCTGTGCACTCACTTTTGTCACAATTTATAATTAAAAGCATCAATCTTATATATATATTATTATATTATATTATAAAAGAGTCTAGGAATGACTATCAATGTTTCAATAAGATCACTAATATATATTATATATTATTAATTATTATACTATAAATCACTACTAATATCCAATATATTTATCAAACTATATAAGTGGGCCCCACCACCTTCCATTTAAATACTACATATTATATATTAATTTACTATACTATAAATGACTTAAATACTCCATATTATCTATTACAATAATTAACAATTATTTGACACTTTAAATTTTATCAATGCCATATAAATTAGGATAAAAAACCTAACATATAATATTTCAATATATTTAAAAATAATATAAGTAATACTATACATTACAATAANGATATATTATAGTATGATAAATAACAAATTATCATATCCAATAAAAAAAATTAATTACGTAATTTTAATATTATGATATTTGGTATGTTGGATATTTAGAAATATTTGGTATTTAAAAATGAAATATTAAAATACTAAATATTGTATAGAAAAATATACATAAATAATTTGTATGCATGATATAATACTAACAAATATACAACTAAATATTACTTAATACAAAACTATTAGAATTTTGATTACATTATTTTGATTGATTTTTTTATGAGTAATTGATAATTAAGGAAGATGTTTGTATATTTATTTATTTTTATATGTAATTTTACATGTGTAACGTGTTAGTGTGATATAATTGAGATATTTTTTGAAAAATCAAATTATAATTCTCGATGTATGAATATATATATATAGTTGAAGTTGAGCAAACTATAATTATTAATATATCATACCACAAAATACTGATATAAAACTTTTTTTTTATTTTAGAAAGCTTGCTCTTGAATAAATATTACTCTAGTGTACGAATATACAAAACCCAAGAATTTTATTTTATTATTTATATTTATAGAAATGTGAGCAACGTCGGTGAGATTTATCACCAGTTGGACTGGACAGTCTTGGATCGGCCACTTTTTTGTTGCAGAATGGGGTGACATTATTTATTTTATTATCACTCCTATTAAGTAATTACTTCCTCTATACTATGTTAATTGAATTTGTGTTCAAATTTGTAAAGTAATATATACTTATTAAAATAAATATTTAAGAACATAATTTAAATTAAAATTTTCACTATTTTTCTTTGCAAAATCATAAATATAACTTAGTATGATATTCATCTCCTAGAAAATATCAAACTTCATTATAGGAAAAGACAAGTATGGAAAAAAAATCGAACATTCATCTTATACTTTAAACAATTGACTTATTTTGAACAATAAAAAGTAAAAACAACTCTAAAAAATTCAATTAATATAAAAAAGAGGGAGTACTACTTATATATATATAAGGAAAGACTTTGAACAACTTTCAATTGTCCCATTATTAAGCAGATTCCGATTGCTTTGCTTGGACTCAACATGAGCAATTTTACGAAGAGAGTAATAACATATATTATCGAGAGTTACATAAAAGAAAATGCCATAAATTATAATAATAAACAATTTTAAAAATATCTAATGAGATAAAAAATACTCCGATATATTGGACATGGTTCACTATTAACTTCACACACTTTTTTTAAAAAAAAACTATAAATAGAAGAATAATTTTATTATATCACCATTTGAATATATAATAAATAAACTAACACTCACCAAACCATTTATGTCCCAACAAGTACGAATTCCCACCGCACGTTCAAGAGCTCAACATCACGGTTATGCAATGAATATTGATTATAATCGTGTCTGTTACAACTACAAGTTTGTACACTTTCTGAACTATACTGTCCTCATTTTTTAAACCGCAAATTTTGCCTCAACGTATACCATCTTCTAAGGATTTCATAGGACATGAGTCGTCACTAGTCAGTAGTAAGCTTGAATATTTTGTCCACAACCGCTAAAAAAAATTACATCTTAGGCACTAAAGCTATGGAAGTACATAACGATAAAACTGAAGAAATATTCTTACGTACATGTAGAAAGTTCAAATTCAGAATAGCGCATACAATATCGCATTACTGAGAATGTAATAAAAGCACTGGAACAACTCAACATAAAATACTAGCAAATTGTAAGACAGAACCAGGCAAATAAGTCCTATCCTTGTTCACATTGACCAGTAGTGAATTTATCCTGCTACAATTAAAATCAAAGCAAATGACTCTCGTCCATAAAAGGACTACCTTCGATTGAACAGTCGCAACTAGCCAAAAAAGCAGAAATGCAACAAGAAGAAGAATTCAATCCAATGCAAAATGACTCTGGAGAAGATATGATTAAAACATATAGAAGGATCAACGTATCAAAAATTTAAACCAGCTTTCAAATTCATACAAGTAACATTGTCTTTTAAAGTTAAAAGGCCAAAAAGGGAAGGGATCAAACATACTAAACTGCCATACTAACAAGGACAAAAAGTAGGCATAGCACCAACCCTCCTTATAATTCATCATGCTCATTTCTTCGACTTCTTAGATCCCCTGCAAGGATATACTCTCATCAAATGATGTTCAAACTAGGCCCTAGGAGAAACTACAATTAATATATTTGCAGATGAACTTACTGAGCTTGCTGGGCTGGTGCGGCAGCAGCTGGTGCTGCAGGTTGTTGTACTGGCTTCTCTCCTCCTGGTCCCTGAAAATTGAAACAGAAAAGATGAGCAAAAATCCTACACAGATACTTAAAAGGGTATAAAATCCCATAATCACATGAAATGCATCTTAAAACCATAAAACTCGAGTAGAGCACTCTATCAAGTGTCAGAGCCAACTTTGCTCTAGAAATTTTAATGAGCTTCAAACAATTACCTGAGCCAAACGTTCTTCCCTCCTTGCAAACTTTCTTTCTCTGCTTGCCTTGTTCTTTGCCCTCCTAGCCTCAAATTGGTCGGACAAGGTCTTCTCTCTAGCCTTCTCAGCCTTTGTCTTGTGGATATTTTCCATCAGCACACGCTTGTTCTTGAAAACATTACCCTTCACCTTCATGTACATGTCATGATACATGTGTTTGTCAATCTTCTTTGATTCCCTATACTTGCGAAGCAAACGCCTGAGGACTCTCAATCTCCTCATCCAAAGCACCTTGGTAGGCAGTCTAGCCTCCCTGGTACCTTTGCGCTTACCTGAAAAAAGAACAGATATAAGCCAACGGAGCAATTTCACCTGCTAATATACATTAGTCACTACAAAGACAGGATAGAAATGGCATAGTTCAAAGACAGTTAATATACGAGCAAAATAATCTTTGATACCAAGCAACCAAAAAGGTGCCTATATTGATATATCTTCTTTAGGTATGGAGTACACAAAAAACTGTTTAATTAGGTCAAAAAGGTGAAGTGACACTACACTAAAACAAAGCATGATTGTATTAAACAACTTACCAGAAAGAATAATACTAAATATAGGCTTCTAATCCCTCTTATCTCATTTTAATTGGCATAGATGCCATGTATGGCCAAAAGCTTTCTCCTTGGAAGTTCATCTCTTATATTCTTCTTTATTTTGATTGAAAAATTGAGTTGTTATATTCTTCTTTATTTTATTGAAAAATTGAGTTGTTATATTCTTCTTTTTTTGAAGGGAAAAAAAAAATGTCCAATGCTTGACAGCAAATCAATAGAGCTACCTAAAAACTGAACTAGGTCATGTAAAATAAGTTTCTGCAATCACAGTCAAGACAAGGAGGTACCATATCCAGAGTGACGGCCTTTCCTCTTGGCCTCCTTCATTCTGCGAGCACGAGATCTTGAGTGAATTTTGGTTGGTTTCCTGATGATGAAACCATCCTTAACCAATTTCCTGATGTTTTGACCTGCACCAAATGGAAATGAAGGGATTACTGGCAGTAAATAAGAAACTACAACAAACAATAGTTGCCACAATGACATACGCAGAGTTACAAGGATCTCAAATGGCTTGCACAAGCTTGACCAATTAGCTTGTTAGAGCAACATGTTCTAGTTATCGAGATTGAGTAAACATTAATATCATTTTGTCATCTAAACATCAGATTAATAAGCAAATAATGCAAAGCAGCAACACCAAATATATATCTGTCAATACGACAACACACCCAATGAAATCCCACAAAGTAAGTATCATTCCAAATTGAAATCTGCCAAAAATAAAGATAATTGCAGATAATTTATACCACTGTTTGGTAACCCTATCATTACTGGTTAAATTACAATGACGGTGCTGTAATGAACATATACAGCTCAATTACATTTCCATCTCACGACTCAAACTTCAGCAAATATAACTTGTCACAAAACCTATCAACACCTGCCAATAATTTCAATCCACAACATCTTCAGTTCAGACAAAATCAGTGTAATTGGTTATTCCCATCCGTTAACACAAGAACAACCATCCTTCTTAATAAAGCTTACCAAAATCAACAATGTTTCCAATGCTCAAATCTAAGAAATATCACTCTAAGCTGACACTGTTTACATGTAAATAACAAAACATTATAATGCTGCTAGTCTCGTGAACATTACTAACTAAATTCGAAAACCGCAACCCTAACAAAAGGCGAATTGATAATAACAGTACATTAATCTACGGTACACTGGAGCTTAACTGATCAAACTCTACGACATAAATATACATAAACAGTATATTAAGTTGAAACAATTCTAATGTTGATCAAAATCCAAACCTAAAACCCTCCACACACAAAAAACGATGAAACGATAATCAAAGTAGCATAATCTAGGCCTCTTTGGATCTAAACTGGTCAACATCTACTACGTGAAGTGTATATTTCGTTACAACAACAGTAAGGTTGATCAAATTCCAAACCTAAAACACTCCACAACCAAAAAAAGGGTGAAACGATAAAGTAAACATAACCTAAGCCTCGATGGAGCTAAACTGATCAAAATCTACTACAGATCTTTCACAAATAAAAGCTACAACATACAAACAAGAGATTACAGAGATAGCATGAACGTAACTAGAGATTGATAAGAAAAAGAAAACAGAAACATACGGGAATTGGCCATGGAGATTTCATTCCCTTCATTAGGATCAAGCCAAACTTTTCCTCTTCCACACTTGAGGACACTAGCGGCGAGCCGCTTCTGGAGCTTCAACGAAACCATTTTCGATTTTGTGAAGCTGCGAACAAAGGAGAAATGGACAGTAGTTGGGAGAGGCGGCTTTTATACCACTGAAATTAATGCCCTAGGGTTTTTCGAAATGGGCTTAGAAACTGTCTTTGGTCCAATGGGCCTCTTAGTACTGAGGATTAGAACTAATTGCACTTGTAGCTATATATAATCAAGTTTTCAAATTATTTAATTCATAGTTAATGTTGACAAATTTTAGACAAAAAAAAACATATTTGTTGCTCTTCTTCTTCTATATCACTATCACAGAATATAGAAAATCATGTTATCAAAAAAAAAAAAAAAATTATGATGTGCTACATTATATAAAGGAACTAGGCATTGTGTAAAATCCAAGAAAAGAACACCATTGAAGGTTCTTGTGAAAAAAATTTGAAAATGATAAAATAAGTTTGTTAGATTGATGTGTTTTTCACAAATAGATTATTGGGGTTGGTTATTTATGATATTTAAAATTGAGCTAATTCGGAGTTGATTTGGGCATTGAATTGAGTGTTTATAAATTCAATAACAAATTATTATTTCTAGCATAAATTTGTTTACATGAATGCTTGAAGTACAGTCATGTATCTGAGCTCTCAGATAAAATTTATAACTTTATCCATAGATTTCCATAACTTCATCTCGACCTCCCAAGCAATGGGAGGAGTCAGGTCATTGATCGTAAAAGAATGAATTGCTTGGTTAAAGTCATAGCGAAAACGAATTTTCATAAGACAATTGTCACTACTTATAGACTTATAGACATGAACCTAGGTGATCTATTATATGGAAGAATCAACGAATGAGTTGTAGTTAGAAGTGAAATGTCACTTGAACCCAAAATCAGCTAGTTCTCACCAAAATGTGTTTAAGGTGTAGCAATTTATAGAATAAAATATGTTTCGCAATTTTATAATTCATTTTTTCAATATCTAAGTAACCTTTGAATACAAATTACATGTATTTGTTCTCAAATTTGTTATATATGTTTTAAGTTGTCTCTTAAGTGGCTAGAATTATATAATTTAGACTATGAATTAATTAGGGATCCCAAAATCGGCTAGTTGTGACGTATATAATCTTATATGGAATTATAAGATGATTAAATAATTATTAGGGATCTTGTGAACAATTTTTTGACTAATTTATTGGTATTTCTTATATCGCTTCTAATTAAATAACTTTGTCAACTTATAAGATTAGATAATTTCTCAATACTAACAAAAATTTAAAAAACTTTTCTTATTTAGTGTTAGATTGAAATTTGTTGAAAAAAAATGAAATATTTTCCATAAGAATAACCCTTACTATTTAGAATTTTGTAGTTAATATGAATCAAGCTAAATTTTATCTTTTTCTATTTTTCTAGAAGACCCTAAACAGAAAAATATCGTAATAAACCATAAATAAATTATGTGAATACACAAGAACATATGCATATTGTATTTAGCTAGGGTTGGTATATATCCCTAACGACTAACATCATTGTCACTAAGAAACTAACCCTAGCTATATTCCGTAGCTAATATACGTCAAGCTATAAATTTTTATCTTTTTTCTATTTTCAGACACCAAAATAATATAAATATTATAATAAATCATAAATAAATTATGCAGATACAAGATTGAACACATGCATGTATTTAGCTAGGGTTGGTATCCCTAACTACTAACATGCATTATTGTCACTAAGAAACTAACCCTAGCTAGCTACACTCAGTAGCTAATATGCGTTAAGCTAAATTTTATCTCTTTCTCTATTTTCAGACATCGAAAAAAAAAAGATAAATATTATAATAAACCATAAACAAAATTACATGGTTTTATTGAAATTCACACACATTTTTTCATAGACATAATTTGATTAATAATGTAATTATTGACATGCTGGTACACTAGTTTTTCCACTGAATACTGTTTTGGCATTTTGACAAGTTGCTCCTAAAAGAGGTCCAGTTGAACCAGATGGAGTTATATCAATGTCAGCCAATTCAACTCCTTCACATGGAGCTGCTTCACTGCAATTAAGTGCTACTGGTGCTTTTGTATTTGTTGTGCCCCTTATGTTCTTGAAGTGAATATCTGTTAATTTCACCTTTGATGGCTATACCAAACAAAATATAATAATGTATAAGTGAAATTGATCTACACAAATTAGTATAATTAACTCAAATTCATGTGTTATGATGATATACTAATAGTTTACGATGATACTTATTATTTCTCATTTAACTCTGTTTAGTAAGGTTTGAATTTTAGAAAGAAATCATATAGTGTTTTTGCTTCTGTTGAAAAAAATCACAATTCAAATTGTATTACTATTTCAAATTATGGTGATCTTAACATTATTGTCCCAATAGAACTCGAGGTACTTGTTATCACTCATTGACATATGTATTGAGTAATAACTCTATCGAGCAAGGCTTGAATATTGAAAAGAAATCATCACCTAGTGTTTTGCCTTGGGATGAAATCTAAATTGAGATCTCATGACTCTATGTTGGGCATATTATTGACCACTAAGTCACACATCCTTAGGTGTTGTGGATACCTAAGTTTAGGGGTGTCAAGCACATAGCGACATGGTTAAGGATGAGTGCATATACACTAAAATTTCTAACATCTCAAAACACATGTGTCGAGTAACTAGTTAGTGAAAAGTAGTATGATAACTTACCTCATTCTTGTTCTTGGAATTATAGTGTTGATCAATAAGAATTGGATTTTTAACATCATCCAAGACAATATCTTCATAAACAACATCAGAAACTTGTAGTGGAGATGAAGCCATATAAGTCTTGATTCTTGCACCATTTGTTGTACTGTGGAATGTACAATTTTTTATATAAACTTTTGTAACATCCTTCTCATCTGGTCTTTTTCCAAGGCTTCCAATGCTGCACAAAAATATTAAAACAAAAAAAAACTATATTTAAAATTTTTAAATGCCTAAATTTATGAAAAAGGGTAGTAGTATTTTTAATCCCACAATTATTGATAATTTTCAATTTTAATCTTTGTAGCACTTGAACAAACATATTGAACCTCACAATTTTAGGATGCTTACTATTTGAGCAAAATATACTTTTAGCAATCGTCAACGTCTTTTAATTAATAAAAATATGTACTCTTATTTCCGTTGCTTTGAATATTCATCATTTTATCATAATTATTAATAATATTATGACTTAATCATTCATGTGTTATGTTATGATTGTACTATACTCCATATTTGACAACAATACAGTTCTAAAAATAATCTAAGATATAACATATTTTCTATGTAAAGAGATCGAAAATACATATTTCAATTACTTGAAAGTTAAAATGTGCTTAATCACGTATCACACTACTAGAAAATCATTTTTTTTTACGGAATTCGTCGGACTTTGGCTCGTTAATAACATTTCCAATTGACTTTTTATCAGAAATTCCTTACTGACGAGCCAAATTCCAACAACACATCTATTGGATACTTGCGACGACTTTTTTTGTTGTGTCACAATACTCTTTATTGTTCTTTTACGACATATTAGGGCTAGAATGTAAAAGAGATGTAAAATTGTTCGTTGATTAAGAGATTCCATCAACTCGTGAATTATAATATTACGAGTTTGAATTGTTGTGATCTCTTGATCATTCTTGTCTAGTCGAGTCTTTTTTATTCTTCTATTACTTATGTGAAAAATTAACTGAAAAAATTTACATAATAATATTAAATTATTAATAAAAAACTTACCTTATTCCATGTCCAGGGCCACAATGAATATTATTGACAAAAATATTGGTAGTACCATGTCCAACACTAATGCAATCATCACCAGTCCCAATGTTGCTATCAGTAATATTGATATTAATTGTTTCACTTATATGAATTCCATCAGTATTTGGACTTGTTCCTGGTGCTGTAATCTTGATTTTTGAAACTGTGATGTCATTACTATCAGTAATTTTCAAGTGGACACCTTTGGAATCCACAAAATTGATGCCATTGATGGAAGAACTCTTCACAGTTTGAAATACAAGAGACTACACATACAAAAATAATAATAATTAAAATTCGAATCGTCGTTAATTTCATATATGATCATTATTATATCAAAGTCATAAAACTACATATTGTACTAGAAACATAAAATATGAAAGATAATGGATATTAGGTTGGGTCGAAAAAATATTAATTTTAAATGGTGTGACATGGATATCATGTAAGGTGCGCATGTCGACTTGAGTAAACTTATTTGACAATTCATTTTCTGGTTATTTGGATTAGTGCCGCATAAGATACATTTAAAGCGCGTTCTTTTCAGAGGAGGAGTTAGATGGGGTTTGTGGGTTCGGATGAACTCAATAATTTTTCCGTAGATGTAATAGAAAATTAAATAAATATATATGTTTATTAACTTATGAACCCCTAACAAAATTGATTGACGGTTCAGTGGTAAGAAAATTACCGTGGAAATACTTTTCACTCTAGAGTTATGAGTTTGAACCCCCCTCTCTCAAACTCTTAATCCTGACTCCGCCTCTATACTTCTTAACCAGGAGTGTCTCCATTTTCAAAGCTCAAATTCGAGCATTATGGTTAAAGGTGGAGGATCTCATCCATTTTCCTATGCTCTTGCCTTGGTGGTTATGTCAATTTCATACATATAACAACCTTAGCTATGTGTGTCATTTTTTTGCTTCTTTCATATAACATGTATAATCTTGAGTTACTTTTATTTTTTGTTATAAAAGTTAATTTTATGATTTTAATAGTAAATTAAAATTTGAACGATCATAAGTTAAGCGACTATCTAAACTTACAGTAGGGAGAGGAGGAGTGCTTCCGGTTTTGTCAGCATACTGCCAGCTGGCGTTTCCTTGTCCATTGAGAGTTCCGCCACCTGTAATAACGACACCGTCCACGTGTTCGAGGGATATCCAGGAGGCACGTGAGTACAAACTTATGTCTGTATTTGACAATACTGTCCCTTGAATTTCAATAGTAATGGGCTTTGGGCATGTACATGGGCCTTGAAAAATAGTTTCTCCTGTAGTGAATGTTCCTGGTGGAATAATAACTTTTGCTGGGCCTGTTGATTGGCAGGCTGATCTCCATGCCATCATAAATCCCTATTAAATCCAAGAAAATATTTAAAAAAAATTACATTTATAAATAATTTATTTTTTTGGTCTCTAAAATCATCAAATCAAATTAAATAAGCAGTTAATCTAGTAAAATACAACTTGTTATGAATATGCATACAAGTCCAAGAGATAATTAAAATTGAATTTCGATCATCAGAGTTATAGGAAAATTCAGGAGTAGAGAACTATATGATTTTTAACCAAATCTCTTTCATCAAATAAAATTATCTTTTGTGTCTTGTATGTATACATAACTCGTTGAATACTCTTATATAAAGAAAACCTTTTATTGTAGCAACAAAAGTGTTTCAAGAATTGTTTTACATTAGGTTGATCAAATTTTGGCGGGGTGACTCAATGCCTTTAAAAATGAAAATCCGTCTTACGCCCCCCAAAATCTGAGGACCTCATTTTTTAGTAATAATAGAATTATTATATGTATTTTTAACAAAAAAATAAATTATTAACATTAAAAAATGTTTATTTCTTTTTGTCAATTTTTAAATTTAACTTCCACATAATAGGTTTAAAACCACAAGATTAAAAAATATTCCATATATTTAGTTTAAGACCATAGCAAAAAAGAAAGCTTTTTCATTAAAAAGAAGAAATAACTTTGGATTTCAAAAAAATAAGAAGCTGGGACTCCGATTTATTTTTGGCTTTAGGCCACTAATTAACTTGAGCCGCCATTGAATTCTAATATGACTTTCTTGCATACTTTTGAATCCCCTCGTTAGAATTCCTAATCACACTACACGGGGCATGATGCAACGTAACGGTATATACCTAAATATGTATGAAAATATATGTATGCACACATAATATATAGTCATAGTAGAATATTGAATATAACATCAGGGCAAAGGGGCGGAGCTAGAAACTCAAGTATAGATTCGGGCCTTACCCGAGTGCTATCTGCAGTGGGATCTGGTCTAGCTCCGTACTTGGTAACATCGAAAACTGTCTCCATAAGGCCACGACGCGAACCAAAAGGTGCACATTCTGCAACTTTTGATGATAAAATGGCTATACCCAAAAGTAAGAATAATCCTATAGTATTATTGATTTCTAATCCTTTTGGAATAGCCATTATGGTTGTGGCCTAATTAGGAAATTGAAAAATAAAATAAAGAAGAAAAGTGAGAAAATTAAAGAAGGAAGGGACCCTTTTTGAATGGAGATAAACAAATCTTTTGCCATTTTTATATCAATCTTCTTACACCATACAAAAATTATTGGCTAGTGTTTAGTTTGTTTCATTTCTTGTTTATGTTATTTCCTACATTTTAGCTAAATTAGAAGTTTAAAAGTTCACCTTAAATCATTAACAGAAAATAATTTGTGTGGCCTTTAGAAGTTAGGTCCTCTTGTAAAATATAATTTAACTTTTTAGTTAAACCGTATGGTATCTGACTTATTGGTTCAATTAATTTAAATTCTTCAGGCACTACGAGGGAAGTATCAAATTAAGTCTTGCGCCTAACTCACACCCCCCAAAAAAGAGGAGGATTGCTCATGGTTCTTGTCTTTAAGTAACCGTTGTGGGATTCATACCATTCATCACCCTCTCACGCTTATATCCGTACATTTTTATCTGAGGTTCCACTGCTTGGTCTAGTGCGTGCACATTCATGGATCAATTGATATTTTCAACCCCCGCAACTGTCTAGGACCCTAGAGACCCTCATCAGGTGGGGTCGGGTCTAGCTCTAATAATATTATGTCAAATTTCATCTTGATCTAACTCAAATTCGAATATAAAACTAGTTTATAGAAATTTCTCCATTCTTAAGGTTCTAACCTAAATCTAATACTAGGGTATGTGACACCCTCACAACTCGATGACAATTGTCCACCAACACGTTCATTTTGATCTTAAGATTTTCGGACATTATTATATAAGTAAGTAAATAAATAATTCCAAATTTATTTATGATAATTAAGCTTATATTGCCACTCTGAACTCATTGACATTTAACAATTTCTCAACAAATGAAGCTTTGACTTCAAATTTCTTATAAAGGGAACTTAATATATATATTCTCAATAGTAAAACAAGCTTACAACATCCTTAAGATGCTAAGAAAAATCTTAACACATGAACATAGGCAAGCAATGAGCCAGACTAGTAACTGTCGCAGTTGTTATCTCCAAGGTATATATATATATAAATAAATACCCTATAAGTTGATGTTTTGATAAAATTTATTAATCATCTATGACAATATTCATCTTAATAGAGCCTCTGTGCTCACTGACTTAAAATCTTGTATCAAGAGGAAGTCAAACCGGAATAAAATGGCACCCCGGTAACAGGTATCCACTCACTCCCTTGTATAAAATTCCCAACAGTAAATTGACTCGCCTCAGTAGAGCTATTAATGACCCGATAACCGGGCCATTTCACTCTAGCACTAGTATTTGAACCGGGTCCCCGGTTCAAATACTCTCCATAATAAAGTGTGTTCAATGCAAAATCACCACTCCATTCTAACCAACCAGCAGGATCAATTAAGCTACCAATATTGGAGAAGAGAATTACAGTTCTTGAATATTGTTTCCATGGTCGTCCTAAGTAATTTTTGAATGACGATAGAACAGGAACTAAATCCGATGCAGCTTCCACTTTACAATTCAAGATTGAAATTCCAGTGTTTTGATTTGGATCC
This sequence comes from Solanum stenotomum, assembly GCF_019186545.1. Lineage (NCBI taxonomy): Eukaryota > Viridiplantae > Streptophyta > Magnoliopsida > Solanales > Solanaceae > Solanum > Solanum stenotomum. Next base: position 58,807,634 of record NC_064289.1, on the reverse strand, counting down.
TCTCTTCCTTGTGCTGTGAACATGTTCTTCTGATTCGGGTTGGGTTTACGAGCATACAAGTTACAGTTCTGGAGAACAACAGCTGCATTACCTATTTGAAGACATAATTTAACAAGATAATTATATGCAAGGATCGAAGTAATCAGGTGTCTCGTATAGAAGCTACTAATATACTAATATATTGAAAGAGACACAAAAGGTTAACCTAGTTTGATGACTCGATCTACATATATCTATTAACAGAGATGAGTAATCCATTACTGTATATAAGAGAGAATGCAATATATGAGAGAAAAGTGTATATAAGGTAACATACTTGGATATATGACTTTCTGATTTTGACCATCTGAGATATTAATTTAATGGCCAAAAAAGAGAGAAGGTTAAACTAAAAATGATACTCCCTTTGTCCCATTTTATGTGAGGTTTGACTCGGCACGAAGTTTAAGAAAGAAATGAAGACTTTTAAAACTTGTGGTCCAAAATGAATTATATAAATTTGTGTCATTCTTTTTAGGACAGACCAAAAAATCATATAAATTGGGACAGATAAAGTATAATTTTCTGATTTTGACTTATAAGCATTTTTAGTAAATTTATCAAATATCGTATAACAACTAAAATATTTAGATTAGATAATCACACAGTTCAGTATATTACCAAAAATGAAGTCGACCGTCCCATAGACATCGCAATTGCGATAAAATTGTCGAAGGGAGTGGACGTAGAGGGTGTCTTGATAGGCAACAAAGCTGCATTGATAGAACGCAGATAGGTCGGAGCCGCTCCGCAGAGCCACTGCTTGGTGCTTGCTTGGTCCGGCATAGTTCTCAAACGTAATGCCTCTAGCTAAGAATCCATTTCCCACCACAGCTGCAATTAAAAAAAAATGCAAAGATATTGAGTTTTATAATACTGATCTTATTTTTGACAATTGAATTTGACTTTTTATATTCATATTGAAACTAGACTTAAACGTCTTTGAATTCTGCTTAAGGCTAGTGTAAAACAATTTATTAGGGAAGCATGGATATACCATTTATAATATGAATCATCAAAACTAATAATTTTGACTCTAACTCTATATTTATTTTTAAAAATTACTTGGATCTAATGCATTAGTTATATATAGATCAGTAATGTGAACTAAGTAACTTAAGTAGACCCTAGATTTTTATTAGAAAATTAAATAGTAAGTATTCATAAATATTTAGTTGTGGATTCAATTATTATTATTATTATAGTATTTACTTGATATTGTTATAGAAACCTACAAACTTCATGTTTTGAATCTGCTTTGATGTACAAATTATTAATTTAGAAATCAGTTTCTTTCAGAGGATTATAGATTATAGAGTACAATACAAGACACCAACATATATATAGACAAATCTTCCATCTTTTCAGAAATCTATATTTATTATTAATTATTTAATATTTATAACCAGATACTAGATCTTTTAAGAAAATTAAGAAGAAGAAAAAAACCTGCTAATCTTTGTCATATATATGGACACTGACCTATGTTGTCTTATATCATTGCATGTATGTAAATTGGAATAATACTTTCACTACCACTAATCGCAAGATTAATAGTCAGAATTTTCTTTTAAAAGTTCAAAATATGAAGGAAAAAAATATACACATGAAAAAGCATCGGGGTTGAACATCTATATTAAAAAATGTTAATCATATATAAACGATGTCATTTTTTGTTAAAAAAAATCAAACAACCCTTTGACCTTATCTGGTTCCCGACTGTACTTAAAATTATATGTTATCATAATTTTTCATACGTAAAACTCAAATTCAAAATCGTTAATCGAATATAAGCGTCTATCATACCATAACTCTATGTGGTCCTAAATTAAAGGCTAAAGCTACACATTGCTTCGAGTCGAGCTATTTAATTATTTTTTGATGTGGATTCAAAAATTATTGGAGGGATGAACCTAACCAGACAAGAAGACATGGGATCATTAATTAGAGCAGTACACTTGTAAAATAAATCTAGTTGACTGATTGAAGTGAATTTAAATTAAAATATTTTTTATTAAATATTTCCTCTGTCCCTAATTATTATTTGTCCACTTTTGAATAGATACATCTATTAAGAAAATAATTATTGACATAATGAGTTTACCATTTTACCCCTATTAATTATGAAATGGGTAAATTAAAAACTTAAGATTTTCAAGAAGTTATATCTTTTTCAAAGTAATTAATTAAGGGTATAATAGATAAACATATTTTGTCCTTTCTTGATTTATCAAAATGGACAAGTAATTAAGAACAACTAAAAAAGAAAAAATGAACAAATAATTAAGGACAGATAGAATATAAATATAAAATTTAGATCAAATTATTAAATTTTATCGAATTCATAACTTTTATGGTAGCTCAAACGCTCAATTTACAAGATAGGACCAAATTAATGTTGAGGTAGTTGTTGTGGGGTCCTTTATCTATTAGATATGCTTAATGAGACAAATATATGAATCATTCCTGCTTGTAATTATAGATGAATTTAATACTTAAAGTTAACGAATTCTTATTTAGTAGTAAAATATGAATAAAAATTATTAAATTTCCATAAATTCGTTAATAATATTGTGGTACATGACAATTTTTTAATTGCTGGACAACACTGATATTTGACTTTTATAAGTGATTCAAATTGTATCACATGAAATAAAATTATAATATATTAGCATTTTTCCTACTTCGTCCCTTCCTATTTTAAAGGTACTCTGTACTAGTCTTTTGAATCTAAAGTCTCGAACTCGTAGCTAGGGTGGTAATAATACGATTAATTAATTATTTATTTTTAAAAAAATATATATATTATATAAATTTTTAATTGCGTGTATGATTAAATTTAGATTTTTCAAAATCGTCTCAATCATGAATAGAGTATATATACAACTTTAATTTTTCCACACCGACAGAATCCATCAATTTTTTCATAACCCTACATGTTCAATGCCTAATATTTCATGTCAAGATCTTTCACTATCTTTTAAATTATTCATACTTTGAATTTTTGCCTAACACAACTATCTACACTATAATATCTAATGTCACGACTTAAAGGAATGACTAACTTATTAAAAGCGAAACACGTCTTTTCAGTCTCCTAATTTGAATTCGAAATTTCTAATTAAAAATGAAGAATTCCTATATATTCATCCCTCACGATGGTACCAATAATCTTAACTTTTACAAAAATTACTCCCTCAGTCCAAATTTCAATAATAGTTGTTCACTATTGACTTGACACACACCTTAAAAACAATTAGTAATCTGGACAATATTAGTATTATATTACCTTTTGAATATATTAAATTAAATGCTTTCAGAAATATATTAGATATTGAATAGTAATATTTAATAGCAAGGGTAATAGACACATAAAAATAAATTATCTCTTGATTTTTTAAATCGAACAAATATTATTGAACAATAAATTTTAGTATAATGGACAAATAAAAATAGTACTCTAGCATAATTAGATTACTAAAAGAATATTAGAATAATTCTATCAAACTATTAATTACAGTCATGTACATGACTCGTGATTAAAAAATTATTCACACCAATAATATGAGATAAAGGAAGGTCTAAATCGTTGAATTAATTTCAACAACGCATGACACTACATAGAACGTGCCTTTGTCCACATAATTATCTATCTTATTTTAAAATTATTAATCTCAATTAATATTTCTCGAATATGAGTATTGTAACATATAATTAAATTTCAGATAATTGTTACTAGCTATCAACGTATAAAGGTTAAACTCATACGATATCAAAATAGGGAGTTTTGAACTTACCAACGGTAGCTGATCGGAAAGTAGTCCATCCATCGACAACGTTCCGATTACCCTTTATTACTGTTTTTCCGATCCCATCTCCGACGAACATAATCATACTTTTCTTTCTTTCGACATCAATATATTCGAAATACGTTCCCGTCTTAATGTAAATCACAAATCTTGTAGTACTAGAATTTGGTGCAGCACTTAATGCCGCATTAATAGTGGTAAAATTACCACTACCATCCTTAGCCACAACCAAATCGAACTTAATTTGGTTCACCGGAGCTTGTAAAAGCGTCCTGTCCTTTTTTTTCAACCATTTCGGGTACCCATTCTTCATGGTGCCGTATTCTGGGAAGACTTCATTGGAATTTGATGACGACCTAAAATCAAATTATAATAAGAGGCTTTCAAACTTATTCATGATTAAACAAAACGAGACAAAAAAAAAGTAACTAATTCAATAAAATCGAGTTGAAATAAAAAAAGTGAAATAGAAATGATTGTACATAAAGGAGATAGGTAAATGTTTTACTACTAATTAATGAAAGAGAGAAATTTAAAGTAATTTACTCATTCATCACTAGGAAAATTTCAAGAAATCCTAAAAAAGAAGGAAAACTTATACCATATTCGTTTTAATTCATGTGTATTAGTTTGACAAGATACATAATTAATTTGAAAAAATAAAAAAATCTTTCAAATCTTGTGGTCGTAAAGTTAAATTATACTATTGTATATGAGAAAACTCCATTAATTTCATTTTATATGGTGTTATTTGTCAGAAAATAAAATTTAAGAAATAAAAAAAGAACAAATTTAATTTAGATACTTGCCTAAAGTATCTCTTGTGTGATATAGAAGTTTAAAGTTAAAAAGAGTTTTTTCTAGAATAAAAAATGTGTTATGGCTTCAAGAATATGTTAAAGATAAACATGTCATGTAAAATGAAAAGAAAGAAAATACTACTATTTTTGGATCGTTCAATATTTTGGGGGTCTAAAATAGATGTTTCAGTGGCCTTACCCTTGAGTCGACCCTGTCTTTAACTTCTTAAGCATGGCAAGAGAGTTGCTCACATGTTGAGATATGGTATGCAAGTTCTTCTCAATGTATTGACTCAAGTTGTGTTTACTATTGTAAATTCCACCAAGACAAGTATCTTGATTTGTCATTGCACCACTAAGAAGTGTTTGCAGATCATTATAGTGCTTTAAAGGTGAATTACTACTATTTTTAGTAGAAAGATCATAAAGAGTTGTTTGTAACTCATCAATAGTAGTATCACCTAAAAGTTCAATACAATCATCTAATGCCCTTTTCTCAATAGGGTCCAATTTGGACACATGGTGAAATATGTTAGAGCAATTTTCAGCAGAGGATTTGACTTCATTCATAGTGACATTAACATTGGAAGATATGATTTCTGGAATTGATTTTTGATGAAGATTTGGGATTAATGAAAGAGTGGAAATGCAAAGTTGGGGGTAAAGTGTGTCTTGGCAATGTGAATTTGCAATTTGGATGTTTTTGTGAACATGAATTTGTTGAGTACTTGATACTAATAATGATTTTGGGGGAAAGAAGAATGTGAGCAAGAAAATGGATGAAAGAGCAAGAAAAAGTGAAGGTTTCTTTTTTTGGATATACATTTTGGGAACTTTGTGATGGAAATGAGTAGTAAAGTTGTGCTTCTTTTATAGGAATTTAAGAAGTTTCACTTAAAGAGATTGTTCAATGGATGCACTAAATTGAGTCAGAATTAAAATGAATTGAGATACCTAATGATTATTTGAGTTATTTTGTTTGGGAAAAAAGTTTGAAAAATACTGTAACTTTGACCGAAATTGCTATTACAATATCAAATTTTATGGAGGACCTTTTACCCCTTGCACTAATTAATTGTGTATTTTAAAAGTATATATGTGTCCACATTACTATTTATACTGATGCAATTTTATGATGTCCATGTGGGCACACATATACCTTTAAAATACACTATTAAATAGTGCAGGGGGTAATATGTCATTTCCAAAGTTCGGTATTGTTACAGCAATTTCGATCAAAGTTCGGATATATTTCAGACCATTTTCCCTATTTTGTTTAAAATTTAATATTTGTACACGTTTAGGTTCGAAGGAAAATGTTCTCCACTTCAAATATTCTTAAAAAACATTTTCGTGGAGGATATGTGAGTTTTTTTTTTTACTAATTTCTGATGTTTGATAAATAAGTAGAAAATACTATCTCAAACTAGTTAATTATGGGATTTGTTGACCTTTTTATATGATTTGGACAATTCTCATCGCTTGAGCTAGTATTTGGAGTTGAGTTAGACCAAAGACTTATTTCTTTACATAATATTAGAGTAAGACTCATTCTAATTCTCATTCACGATGTTGAAGGCCCATATTAAAATTATTCACGCTCCAAATATTCAGCCCTTGGTATTAGTTTTTTTTTTTTTAAGAATTCTCACTTTAGTCAATAATGGGAAGAGTAATCTCTAATCCCCGCTCTTGGATTAGCTTTTGAGATTAAGTTAGGTTCAATTTTTATTTCTTTTACAATTATATATGTTATATTTAGACTATTTTTAGAAGTACAACAACAAGAACGACAACACTATATATATTTAGTATAATTCCATAAGTGGAGTCTGGGAGGGTAGAGTGTACACACACTTTTTTCCAACCTCGTAGAGATAAAGAGACTATTTCTAATAAATACTCAACTTAAATAAAGCTTGTCAATTAATTTGAAAAAGAGGATATATATATGGGAGCAATAGCAACAAATTAAATATGAAATGGAGAGTATTAGATAAAAACGCGAGAAAGAATAATAACGTAATTATACAATAATCGAGACACAAAAAATATCAGTGAAAATCAAAATTGAAGACCAGAAAACTACAAAAATAATGTCAATATTATTGATAAGAAAAAAGGTTCAAGAACTCAAAAGTGAAGTAACATAACACATAAAAATGAAATTAAATGAAAAATCAATTAATCGAGTTTCAATATATTTATCGAATATCGAATAGAAAATTGTAAAAAATAAACGAAAAGAAGTAATGGTGGTTAGGTGCCAAGAACAGTAGAATTATGTGTAGGAATCTAATTGAAATCACATGTCTACACATACTGCCGACACTGCAAAACCTTAAATCAAGGATGTATTCGTCTGCATTCTATGTGTTTTTTTTTTCTTTTCAATTGGAGTTCTAACAATTTTAGATTTATATCGGGTAGTGCCCCATTCAAAAAATATTGGATTCATATTGGAGTTTGATCGATTATTTTAAATTCATATCAGGTAGAGCCTCATTCAACGGTAGCGCTCCCTACCAAGAACTATTTTATACTAAAGATTCAAATCGAAACCTTTGATTAAGAGAGGAGCAAGCATTTTAAGTGTTGTATCCCTTTTCATTATAATATTAGTATAAGATCTGATCTATTCATAAAAGTTAAGATATAAATAACTCATCTAGACATATACCTATATGTATTTTAGTGTGTTCGTTTTTCAAGTCTATTTTTCACTTGGAACAAGGAAGACCAAAGGGTGTGTTTGGCAATTGGCTAGGAAAATATGTCGAAAAATAAGTAATCTTCTTATTAATTTTTTTGGTATTTAATTAGTAATATAAATAAGAAAATAGTATCTAAGGAACATTTGTACGTAATTTAGAAAACTACTATGGAGTGTGGCTGGGTCGAATGGGGTTTGGGGTAGCTCGGAGCCAAGGTGGAGCCAGCTTGGAGCTAAGGGATTCATATGAACCCCTTAGACAGAAAATTACATTATCTATATATAATTAAAATTATTTATATAAACTTAAACTCACAAGAATAGTCAAAGGAAGGTGGTCCATATTAAGCTTTTGGCGAAAAGCATGTGTCTAAGGGGCTAAAGTCCACAAATACTTGATTTTGGTACTATTATTTAAGTCGTATTCGTGCATAAAAAATTATAAGTCTATTTTCAAATAAAATATTTAAAATTTTATATGGTTGAAATTCAAGCACATATGACTAAATGAAAGTTCTATCTATTTTTGTATAAACTTTAATTATAAGTGGCTCAATTAAGTTATTCTTGCTTGAATTTCAAGCACATATATATAACTAAACTAAGTCATATTCTTTGTCTGAAGTCCAAGCACATATAATTGAAATGCTATTTTTGCATGAATTTCAGGAAGAAATGACTCGATTTTAACTTCAAACACCCCATATTTAAAATTATTTCAAAATCGATAAACGTACCCTTTTTATTTTTAGATCTAGCTTTTAATCAATAGGGCTTCAAGACTAACATAAACTGGCCAAACATTCTACTTATATATAAGAGGGAGTTTATGATGGGACATTTGAAAGTCCCATCATAAACTCCCTATATAATACATAATATAATAATATAATATAATAAATCATTTTTTCTACTATATAATATATATAATATATATTTATTTTCTAAGGGAGTTTATATAATATATAATATAATATATTCTACTTATAATATATACATAAACTCCCTTTTATTATATAGTAGAAAATAAATATAATATATAATTCTACTTTTATATAATAATATAATATAATAAATCATTTACAAATGACTTAAAATATTTAATATTTAAAATTCTACCATAAAATAGGTTGACTCTCAAAATTCTATCCGGGTCACATATATTGAGACAGAAAAAATAACATATATCATTTTAAAATTACCAAAAAAGTATTAAAAATAATAATAATTAACAACTTAAAATATCTGAAAGACATTTTAAAAGGGTTAATTTTGTAATTTTATCCATATCACATAATTTAGGAAGTTATTCGAAAGTTACATAAAAATATTATAAATCACAATAATTAATAACTTAAAAAAAAATTAAAAAAAAGTGCAAATTTGGATGACTCTTCAAATTTCATTTGTGTCACATAAATTGAGACAACAAAAATAGCATATATTGCGTCCATTTTAATTTATTTGTCTTAATTTTTTTTTTATATTGACAAATTGCGTAAAAATACTATAAATCATGATAATTGACAACATAAAATATGTTTTGAAAAAGATACAAAAAATTGCACTGATTCTTGAAGTTAATCTATCGTAAAAATACTATAAATCATGATAATTGACAACATAAAATATTTTTAAAAAATATACCTATAAAAAATTTCGATTGATTCTTGAAATTAATCTATCGTTAAAATTTATGTATAAAATACAATAAATCGTGATAATTGACAACTTAAAATATTTATTAAAAATGCACAAAAAAAGAAATTGACTGATTCTTAAAATTAATCTATCAGTGTCACATAAAATGAGACAAAAGTAGTAATATGTATTATTTAATGTCAAATTACTGAAAATTATGTAAAATGTATTGTAAATCTTAACAATTAACAACATTTGATTAACTCTTGAAATTTTATCTATGCTACATACATTGAGACAAGTGGAGTAATATATATTAAGTATTTACAAATTACGTAAAAATATTATAAATTACATTATTAACAACTTAAAATATTTAAAAATCATATTAAATTTAAATAACTCACTATATTTTATCTGTGTCACATACATTAGGACAAAAAATAATAGTTATTGGGCCCGTGCGTAAGAGAGTTTATGCCCAAGTATAATATATAATATTCAATGACTCTCCAAATTTCATTTGTGTCACATAAATTGAGACAACAAAAATAACATATATTGGGTCCATTTTAATTTATTTGTCTTATTTTTAAAAAATTTTATATTTAAAAATTGCGTAAAAATACTATAAATCATGACAATTGACAACATAAAATATGTTTTGAAAAAGATACAAAAAATTCCATTGATTCTTGAAGTTAATCTATCGTAAAAATACTATAAATCATGATAATTGACAACATAAAATATTTTTAAAAAATATACCTATAAAAAATTTCGATTGATTCTTGAAATTAATCTATCGTTAAAATTTATGTATAAAATACAATAAATCGTGATAATTGACAACTTAAAATATTTATTAAAAATGCACAAAAAAAGAAATTGACTGATTCTTAAAATTAATCTATCAATGTCACATAAAATGAGACAAAAGTAGTAATATGTATTATTTAATGTCAAATTACTGAAAACTACGTAAAATGTATTGTAAATCTTAACAATTAACAACATTTGATTAACTCTTGAAATTTTATCTATGCTACATACATTGAGACAAGTGGAGTAATATATATTAAGTATTTACAAATTACGTAAAAATATTATAAATTACATTATTAACAACTTAAAATATTTAAAAATCATATTAAATTTAAATAACTCACTATATTTTATCTGTGTCACATACATTAGGACAAAAAATAATAGTTATTGGGCCCGTGCGTAAGAGAGTTTATGCCCAAGTATAATATATAATATTCAATGACTCTCCAAATTTCATTTGTGTCACATAAATTGAGACAACAAAAATAACATATATTGGGTCCATTTTAATTTATTTGTCTTATTTTTTAAAATTTTTTATATTTAAAAATTGCGTAAAAATACTATAAATCATGATAATTGACAACATAAAATATGTTTTGAAAAAGATACAAAAAATTCCATTGATTCTTGAAGTTAATCTATCGTAAAAATACTATAAATCATGATAATTGACAACATAAAATATTTCAAAAATAAATACATTTAAAAAAATTCGATTGATTCTTGAAATTAATCTATCGTTAAAAATTATGTATAAAATACAATAAATCGTGATAATTGACAACTTAAAATATTTATTAAAAAAATAGAAAAAAAATTGACTGATTTTTAAAATTAAATCGTGATAATTGACAACATAAAATTGTTCAAAAATGTTGTATGTGGATAGTCTTATTGTGCCTTGAATAGCGTAAAAAAAAGTACAGGTTTGTGATAAAAAAACTTATTCCTTTATCCACGCAAACAATCGCTTCAAAAACTTCGTTATTAGCTCCAAAACATACCATTTATGTTATTGGGCCCGTGCATAGCACGGGCAACAAAATCTAGTTAATAGAGGGACCAGTGTATGTTGGGCTTGAAATTTCAATAGACTGGCCCCTTCTTTTCTACTCACCACTCTCTTACACTTGTCTTCTCAGTTTATTTGATTTTTTTTAATTTTTCATTCCGTTTCAAAGTTCACATCGAAATACCAACTAAAGTTAAATTGTGCGATATAGGGTCCATTCGAGGATTACGCTCCTAACAAAATTTTCTCCCCCATCTTCGCAAATTACTTATCAAGAAGAGCAAAAATGGTTGATATATGCAAATATTTTCTGTTTTAGGTTACCATTTAAATTGTATCCTTAATTTTTTTTTAAAAGGTTGTGCAAATTTAGGCATTGAAAAATTGTCTTTTCAAATAATGTTAGACTAATAGAATCTAATCTTTGCTCATATATTGCTTAAACTTATGAACAATACATTAGACTGTCACCTAACATTTACAATAACTTACAACATTTTAGACGATGATCTAATATTTTCTCATAAAACTTTAATTTGTTAAAAAAAACTCTAGGTCGTGGTCAAAATATTTTATAATATGCAAAAAGAAAAAGAAACGAAAAAAATGATATGATCATTTCCTAATAATGGACCCCAAAACGACAACCCGAAGAAAATTTCATGAATGTGCGATGACCTTATATATGTGCATAGAAATTTCTAGCGTTATAAAATTTGATCAGTGACATAATCAGAATTTTTACTAAAAATATTTAAAAGGTAAGAATGTAAGGACATAAAGAAGTACTCAATGAGATTTACGACATTATTAGCATCTCAATGACGTATATATTGAAGACACTACAATTAGTTAGCTAGTTAGTAATTAGCTAAATTAGTTAGTTAGTTGTAGATTAGCTGACGTGGCAGTAGTTAGTTAATAGTACAAGTTAGTTATAACTAACTTGATCAGTGGAGTGAAGAAAAACACTTGTATATATATTCTGTAGCATACTCTGTAACTGATTCATTCAATACAATACACAATTTTATTTTTTCACTGTTGGTCTTCTTCCTCTTAGACTCACAGAACCTCCATTGGAGGACTTAACATGGTATCAGAGCAAGAGGTCGGATCACCAACAATGGCTACTGAAAATGAGCTTGTTATTCCTTACACACATCCTCTCTACTTGCATCCATCGGATACTCCAGGATCTGTGCTCTGTCCTGTTAAGTTGACAGGATCGGAGAACTATGAGTTATGGCGGAGGTCCATGCGAATTGCTTTGCAAGCTAAGAGGAAGCTAGGTTTTGTGATTGGAACCTGTAAGAAGGCAAGTTTTGAAACTAAGTATCATGATCAATGGGATACCTGTAATGCAATTGTTCTTTCATGGCTTATGAACACAGTAGCTCCTAATCTCTTAAGTGGCATTGTCTATGCGTCAGATGCATCACATGTTTGGGACGATCTGCAGGAACGATTTGACAAGGTCAATCGTATGAGAATCTACCAAATACACAGAGAAATTGCTACAATTGCACAGGGGATCGATACTGTTTCAGTTTATTTTACAAAGTTAAAGGAATTATGGGCTGAGTATGATGCAATGGTGATATTTCCAAGTTACGAGTGCCCAAAGTCGAAGGACTATGTTGAGCATTTGCGACAACAACGACTGCTTCAATTTCTTGGAGGTCTAAATGAGTCACATTCTCAGTCGAGGAGGCAGATCCTTATGAAGACTTCTGAGCCAACTCTCAATCAGGTGTATGCAATGATAGTGGAGGAGGAGAGTCAAAGTTCTAATGTGGATCGTAATATCTTAGGATTGAAAGCTGTATCTGAAGGAAATGATATCACAGCACTATTGACTGCTGCGAAAACTTTTCCAAAACCTCGATACAAGAATCCTAATGCCTTTTGTGATCACTGCAAGACGAAAGGTCACATGAAGAGTGATTGTTTTCAGCTAGTAGGATATCCTCCTTGGTTTAGAGGAAAGAAGAAAGAGGGATACAATGTGCAGTATAATGGATCTGCTTCACCTCATACTCCACCTGTGTTTAATCCTGAGTATGGTGGTCATAATGCAGGGCATATGCCTGTACCTCTTTATGGAAATTTATCCTTTACTCATAATCATAATGCTGCAGGTGATATTGGCAGATCTGTTGGGGGCAATAGCCATATAGGAACTCACACTCATGGCACTGCTGGTTTTCATGGATCTTCTGCATCTACAACTCCAGGTTCTGGTGTTTTTACTCGAGCATCTGCAGATATGTGCATTCCTGGATATGGAAATACAGGCACTCATGGTCATGGAGTTGGTGGAATAAATATGGCTTTCACAGGAGCACACTCATCTGATACTGCAGGTATTGTCAATTGCTCTGTAGTACATAATTCACCTGGCTCTAGGTGGATAGTAGACACAGGGGCCACTAATCACATGACATCTACTCCCACTTTGCTTTGTGAAACTCAATGTTTACCTCCGAATGAGCTCAACAACGTTCACCTGCCTAATGGTCAACAAGTCCCAATTGCTCTTACTGGGAAATCTAGGCTCATGCAGGGAGACATATCTCATGTTTTGTATATTCCTGATTTTAACTACAACTTGTTATCAGTTTCTAAACTGACTAGAGAACTACAATGTTGTATGGTGTTTTATCCTGATCATTGCCTACTGCAGGACCTTCACACTGGGGAGGTGAAGGGGACTGGTAGTCTGGAGAATGGTTTATACTATTGGCCACACAATGATGCTTCCATTATTGCTCCTTCAACTGCTTTAAGCGTGGTGGATACTGTTGATCTATGACATAGAAGACTAGGACATATTCCTCACAAGGTTCTTCAGCAAATGCATATACCACATGTATCAATTACTTCCAAATTACCTTCTTGTCCTGTTTGTCCATTGGCAAAACAAACTAGGTTGCCTTTTCCTCAAAGTACCAGTAGATCTAATAAAGTGTTTGAGCTGGTTCATGGAGATGTTTGGGGTCCATACAGAACCCCCACTTATGATGGCAATAGATATTTTCTTACTTTAGTAGATGATTGTAGTAGGATGGTGTGGATATTTCTTCTCAAGCAGAAAAGTGATGTGTTCTGTGTACTGAAGGATTTTCTGACTCTAATAAACAGGCAGTTTGATGGCTTTATCAGAGTTTTCAGAAGTGATAATGGTTCTGAATTTTTTAACTTTCATTGTCATGAGTTGTCCAGATCTGCAGGCATTATTCATCAAAGCTCTTGTGCTTATACCCCTCAACAGAATGGGGTTGTAGAGAGGAGACATAGGCAGATTCTAGAGGTTGCTCGAGCCATTAGGTTTCAAGCAAATTTACCTATCAGATTCTGGGGTCTATGTGTACAGAATGCTGTTTACTTAATCAATAGAATGCCCTCTACTGCTCTTACAGGGAAATCTCCATTTGCTGCATTTTTTGGAAGGGAACCCTGTTTGACACATCTCAGGGTTGTTGGCTGCTTATGCTATGATGTTAATCATCGTACCAATGGTGACAAATTTGATCATAGGTCTATTAAATCAGTGTTTGTGGGATATTCTACTACACAAAAAGGGTATAGACTATATAATTTGTCCACCAAGTCTTTTTTTGTTAGTAGGGATGTCATTTTTAGAGAGGATGAATATCCTTTCAAGTCTACTTTGACTGAGATTCCTGAACCTTGTCTAAATAATCCTCCTGGCATGTTTGTTTATGATGATCAGCATACTTCTATTCTCTTACCTGCTGTTCCTGCTACACCACTTGAATTGCCTCATCTGCCCACTGTTCAGCCTAATATACCCACTGTTCAACCTCCACTAACTCCACTTCCCTTACCTTCTGAGGATCTTATTCCTCCTAACAATGAGCCTAGTCTTAGAAGGTCGGGTAGATCCTCTAAACAACCTGGTTGGCTACATGGTTTTGTCCATACTGTTGCTAGTTTTCCTTCACATCCTGTCCCTTGTTCTACTGCTCATCCTATGTCTACTTATATGTCTTATGCATCCATATCCCCTGCTTATTTTCAGTCCTTGTGCAATTTCTCTGCTATACGGGAACCTACTTCTTATGAAGAGGCTATGCAAAACCCACAGTGGATTCAAGCCATGGATCAAGAACTACAGGCCCTCCATGACAATCACACTTGGGAATTGGTTACACTGCCTCCTGGAAAGAAGGCTATAGGGTGTAAGTGGGTCTATAAAGTCAAGTTTAATGCTCAAGGAGAGGTTGAGAGGTATAAAGCTCGACTGGTAGCTAAGGGTTACACACAGCAAGAGGGATTGGATTACCAAGAAACATTTTCTCCGGTTGTCAAGATGGTTACTGTGAGGGTGGTTCTTTCTTTGGCTGCTATGCATGGATGGCATTTACATCAGATGGATGTGTTTAATGCTTTTCTGCAAGGTGATTTAGTGGAAGATGTGTATATGGTTCCTCCTCCGGGTCTACTTAGCGAGGGGGAGTCTCCTTCAGTTTGTAAGCTCAGGAAGTCACTTTATGGCTTAAAACAAGCATCTCGTCAATGGAACTTAAAGCTCTGTGAAGCTCTTCTAAGTTCAGGTTTTCTGCAAAGTCATCATGACTACTCCTTGTTTAGCAAATGTTCTGGTTCTGATTTAGTTCTCATCCTCGTTTATGTGGATGATCTTTTGATCACTGGTTCATGTTCTCAGTTAATTCTTGCTACCAAGCTGATGCTTCAGACTCATTTCAAGATCAAGGACTTGGGGGAGATGAGATATTTCCTTGGTCTTGAAATTGCCAGGAACAAGGAGGGTATCATGGTAAGTCAAAGAAAGTTTGCCTTAGATCTTATCTCAGACTTTGGTCTTGCAGGGACCAAACCAGTTAGTACTCTCTTAGAAGTTAATCAAAGGTTCACTAGTCAGGAGTTTGACATGCATTTGGAACCTCAGGCAACACATGAAGATATGATACTCAGTGATCCCTCAGGCTATCAGAAATTGGTTGGTAAGTTACTTTACCTCACCATGACAAGGCCGGATATCAGTTATGCAGTACAGAATCTTAGTCAATTTATGCACAAACCAAAGAAATCTCACATGGAGGGTGCATTGAGGGTGGTCAGATATTTGAAGAATGCACCAAGTTTGGGAATTATGTTATCATCCACAGCCTCCAAGCAACTCTCAGTTTATTGTGATGCTGACTGGGCCACTTGTCCTATGACAAGGAAGCCTGTGAGTGGTTTTGTAGTAAAGATTGGAGACTCTTTGATTTCATGGAAGTCAAAGAAACAAAACACAGTGTCAAGGAGTTCGGCTGAAGCAGAATATAGGAGCATGGCCAATGCAGTGGCAGAAATTGTATGGTTAATAGGTTTGCACAAAGAGTTGAAAGTGGAATTGGAATTACCGGTAAAGCTATTTT
The DNA here is from genome assembly GCF_019186545.1 of Solanum stenotomum. Classification (NCBI taxonomy): domain Eukaryota; kingdom Viridiplantae; phylum Streptophyta; class Magnoliopsida; order Solanales; family Solanaceae; genus Solanum; species Solanum stenotomum. The sequence goes on along the minus strand of NC_064289.1, from coordinate 58,791,378 downwards.
GTGATAGTAAAGCAGCACTTCAAATTGCTGCTAATCCTATATACCATGAAAGGACGAAACATATAGAGATTGACTGTCATTTCATTCGAGAAAAGATACAAGAGGGCCTTATTCAAACAGATCATGTATCTTCAAAAATGCAACTGGCAGATGTTTTGACAAAGAGTTTGGGAAGAACTCAACACGATTTTTTACTGTCCAAGCTTGGTGTATATAATCTGTTTGCACCGTACAGCTTGAGGGGGAGTATTGAAGACACTACAATTAGTTAGCTAGTTAGTAATTAGCTAAATTAGTTAGTTAGTTGTAGATTAGCTGACGTGGCAGTAGTTAGTTAATAGTACAAGTTAGTTATAACTAACTTGATCAGTGGAGTGAAGAAAAACACTTGTATATATATTCTGTAGCATACTTTGTAACTGATTCATTCAATACAATACACAATTTTATTTTTTCACTGTTGGTCTTCTTCCTCTTAGACTCACAGAACCTCCATTGGAGGACTTAACAGTATAGTCCATTTAGTTTTAGATCAATTAATCAATTAAACTACATATTTATTTGATCATGTTAAACAATATTTATTAGTATGAATTAGTAGTTGTTGGATAATTCATATATTAAAGTACATACTTAATTTCGATATCACTTATAAATTAGGTTATAATATGTTAAAATCAAATTCCACATTCAAGCCCATTTTTCTAAGTTTTTTTCAATAATGATAACTTAACTTTCTAATATCAAAATCAGTACTATAATTACAATTTGAACTTCATACATAACAACAAATCGACTTTGTCAAGCAACAATCTTTGTCAATGGATTGACGAAGTGAAATATGGGAAGTGATCTACCTTTCAAATTAAATACAATATGGGTCAATTTGAGCAAGGACTGAAAAACAAAATTAATTTTTGGTTACATTATAAGTCGAGTCATGTGATTGAAAGTGTAAAGATATCTTTAATTTATATGTATTGATGGTGCAATTATTTTTATACGATCAATTTATTTTAACTTGTTATAACATGTCTTTTATTTTATCTCTACATTACAAAATCATGAGTTATTAATATTCCAAGGCAAATTTGAAGGCATTTATTTAGGCTAATAACAAGGGAGGCAAATTTCATGTTCTTGTCTTGTGATGCACATTATTAGTATTTCAAGAATCCAACTAGGAATAGTGTAGTTTAATTATATTGCTTCTTTAATTAATTAGTATATTGTAATTATTAGTTCATGTGAATGATAACACATATTTATATATTCTCAACACGTCTCCTTACCTACATGTTTGATTCTTTTTTATGAGCAAGCACGTGTAAATTCTTTTTGATAATAAGTGACAGTGAAATTTGATATCAGGACTTTTACCAGTTCCGATATCATATTAATATTGTATATATGTTTGATGTTATTATTACATCAACACATATAAGAAATCGATGCATCCCTTCCCCTAATGAACCTTGTTTTGGAAGAAAAAGAAGTTTCAAGTCATATGAACTATATTTTTTTCTATTATGTTCAAAATCTAATTATTAGTCACAGATTCAAAATTTAGATGTACATTATAAAGGTAATAAATTATCCGTATTGAATGACTCTCCATTGCCCCATAAACAATTGAACACTAATTAATTATTCTAAATCTAAATTCTTTGTTATATAATATAGTAGTTCACTAGTACACTTTCATGTACAATATTCACCATTTAATTTAGAGATCCATCTATCATGTCTAGCAATTATCATAATACTAAGATTTTCTTCATGTCTCATTTTATGATATTTTTTCTGTTTTTATCATTTTTTCAATCGTCTGCTAATGATGATAATTCTCCTTCCATCATTTTGCAAAAATACCCCTTTTCCTAATTTCTGCAAATCAATGCTACCAACAACTAGGAATTATAGTAATGTCTATGACTATGGTCGATTTTCAGTTCACAAATCTTTATCTACCATTCATAAGTTCATTTTAATTGTTCAAAAATACCTTAGACGATCGAAAAATCTAACGATTCCCATGATTCGTGCCCTCGAAGATTGTTATTTTTTAGCTGATTTAAACAAAGATTATCTCTCAACAACATTCAAGACTGTTAATGAAACTTCCAAGATTTTGCCAATTTTGGAAGCAGAGGATTTGCAAACTTTGTTAAGTGCCATTTTGACAAATACACAAACTTGTTTATATGGTCTCCAAGAAATTAATAGTACCTCTTTTGATCCTTGGAGTTTCAGAAATGACATTTTAACCCCTCTTATTAATTACACAAAACTTCATAGTATTTCTTTAGCCTTGTTCACAAAAGGGTGGTTTCCTAAGGACAAAAAAGGAACAAAAATTACTCAAAAGAAGTTAGTTTTCAGAAATGGCCTCTTGCCTTTGAAAATGTCTGAAAGAAATTGGGCTATATTTGAAACAACTAGCAGGAGAAAGCTCCAGCAACAAGCTGCTGACCAAGTTTTGGTGAGTAACACATACATAATAGATATATTTATCAAATTGTGATTGGCTATATGAATCTTCGTTCCATTTAAGCTCAAAATGTCAAATAAATATAAATGTGGAAGTATATGTAAATACATATAATAATACTAATAATAATATTAGAAGTCCTCTAATAAGACTGAAACTTATTCCCGACTAGTAGATATACACTGGAATGAATCTTTTTCCTTCATTGTGCCCTATCTTTTGCTAAGTTCACCTTCATTGTAATAAATTTTAGGTCTTTCGAGATAACTTTTTATTATGTGATCTTAGGTCTATGTCCCAAGCTATGGGGAAAAAATTTCCTAGCCAATCATAAATTTTTTAAATGCATTATAGTTATTGCATCTAAGGGAGCGTTGGAGCAATGATAAAGTTATCCATGTGTAACCTATAGGTCATGAATTCGAGTGGTAAAAATAGCCACTGATAAATGCATTAGAGTAGATTGTCTGCATCACACTCTTGGGGTGCAATCGTTTTTTCAATCCTGAGTGAACATGGAATGCTTTAGACATCGTACTTCCCATTATTAAAGTTACTATAGCAATTCTCTATAATCACAATACATTGTGATGAAACAAAATGTTTTGTAACAAGACCAAAACCTATTCAAGATTAGTAGACATCACTTGTATGAATGAATCTTTTCCTTTATTGTGTCCTATTTTTGGCTAAGGGTACATTAATTGTAAGAAATTTCAGATTTTTCGAGACAACTTTCTTCTATGTGATTTTAAGTCTACGTTATTCCTATGGAAAAAAAAAATATTCCTAGCTAAATTTTTTTTACTTTTTGAAACTTTAACATAGGAACATGATGACCATGTTAAGGTGAGTGATGTAATTGTAAGCCAAAATGGAAGTGGGAATTTTAGTACCATAAATGATGCTGTGGCTATTGCTCCAAATAATACAGATGGTTCCACAGGCTATTTTCTCATATATATTACTGCTGGTGTGTATGAGGAATATTTTCAATTGCCAAAAACAAGAAGTATTTGATGATGATTGGTGATGTATCAACCAAACCATTATTACAGGCAACCATAGCTACAATGTTGATGGATATACAACATTTAATTCTTCTACTTTTGGTAAGTACCTCCATAATTACTCTATTTTTCAAGTTACCATATTGAGCATGATAAGGTCAACACACTCATACACTATACCTTTTCCAGACCCCGCTAGTTGTAACTTGATAATGTTAATATTATTTACACCAACAAGAAGCAAAACATAAGCTCATATATAAACCTACAGGTTAAAGGTGATCTATAATAGTAGGTAACTCTTTATATAATAACCTAAAAACAAAGCAATAATCTTTGTATCATGTTAAACTGAACTAAAAGAACTGATGGTGTAAAAAGTTCTTTATATTATGAATGTATATAACTTAAATTATATTTTTTAGAGTTTAAATTTTATACACTAATTGAATATAAATATTTATACAATCAAGTCACTCATTAGGTAATTAAAGTAAAATCTTTATAGTAATTAAGCACTAATCGGTGACATGAGAAAAATAGTACTCCCTCTGAGCTCTATCTACTATTGACTTGACAGAAGAATTACGAAACAGTAAATGATAGGGGTAATTTTACCAAATCACCCTTATTAAATATAAGTCATCTAAAGAGAAAGGCTTAAAATAGTCCATTATCTTTGAGTTTAGACTTAAAATATTCCTATGTCTTTTTAGTGGAGCATTAATAATCCCGATTCTTTAATAAAGTGGTGCATTTTCAGTCACCATCCTAACTACCGTGAGTTTTTTAATAGAGTAGTAGGTTATGCACTTGCGCCTCAATTGAAAACTAAAATCTGAAATCAATCAGACCAAATAATATATAAACCATTCATTCACAAGGTGCTAATATATACTTTTTTTGGTATTTTCATAACAAAAAAAAAATCGATATCCTTACAAAAATTATGGACAGAGGTGCTGTGATTCTTTATTATTTGTCCAAAGGGATTGCAGCTATGTCATGGACAGAGGACAGCTTCAGAATGTCGTGGAGGAGACCACAATTAGTTGACATATTTATCTTTTAATGTTTTGAAAATTCATTGCATTTTTTTTTTATGTTTTTCTAGTTCCCAATATAGTTTATAAGTTGCAGCCTGTTATTTCAAGGAATAAAAGAGTAGCATCCAAAGCTTCTTATATTTGTCAGTATATTTTATTTAGACACTCGAACTACAACATGTATAAGGCAAAATCCCTTTAGGAAAGCCGATGACCTTAAGGATTTCCGGGATATCATTAGTTGAGTATGTAACATTTGGGGCAACAACAAGTGGTGTTTTGGTGTTAAAAACTTTAGGAGAAGGCAAAAGCCGCATGTTACTTTTAGAACTCCTCTGTTCTTCCCTTACTAGTAATGGATAAACTAAAGGCACACCAAGTGTGTTACCAGAAGCAAAAGTGAGCATTTGCATAACTGTTCCTCCCCATGGTGTGGCCAATACTATAAAGTGTTTGATGTATTTATGGGTCCAGGATTTCGAATTCCAAACAAGTAGTTGATGGACATATAAACCTCCTAAGCTGTGAAAAACAAAAATAACAGGTTTACCTCCATTTGAATTGCTTGCACTTTATATCAGTTCTTTCAAGTCCTCGAGAAATTTCGAACCAACATGACTTGTATGACCGTCTGCAGCTAAACCATAACAAAATTGTATGATGCTCCAAACAGATTATTTTTTGGTATCAAAATTATATGTATTAGAACCTTGTGAATGAATGGTTATATGTTATTTAGTCTGATTGATTTCAGATTTTAGTTTTTAATTGAGGAGCAGGTGCATAACCTACTGTTCCGTTTAAAAACTCACAGTGGTTAAGATGGAGACTAAAAATGCACCATATTATTAAGGAGTCGGGATTATTAATGCTCCACTAAAGAGAAATAGGATTATTTTAAGTCTTAACTTAAAGATAATAGACTATTTTAAGCCTTTTCTCGTCATCTAAATATTGAAAAATAAATAGTATTTAAAAGCAAGGGTAAAATAGACACAACATGGTAAACTATTCATTGGTTTTATGAACTTCACAAGTATTATTAGACATCCCAAAATAATATAGTGGACAAGTGAAGATGAACGGAAGGTGTAATTAACTTGTTTCTTCTTTTATCAACAGCTGTGGTTGGTCAAGGATTTGTTGCAGTTAACATAACATTCCGAAACACAGCAGGAGCAATCAATCATCAAGCAGTTGCAGTTAGAAATGGTGCATATTTATCCACATTTTATAGCTGCAGCTTCCAAGGGTACCAAGACACATTATATGTACATTCGCTCAGACAATTTTACAGAGAATGTGACATTTATGGCACAGTCGATTTCATATTTGGAAACGCTGCTGCAGTTTTCCAGAATTTCAACATATACCCGAAACTCCCTTTACAAAATCAGTTCAATGCAATCACAGCACAAGGCAGAACAGATCCGAATCAAAACACTGGAATTTCAATTCAAAATTGCACTGTAAAACCAGCAGATGACTTAAAATTCAGCAACAGTAGCACGCAAACGTACCTTGGTAGGCCTTGGAAGGAGTACTCAAGGACTATTTACGCACAAAGTTTCATCGATGGATTTGTGAATCCGTTAGGATGGAGAGAATGGTCAGGGGATTTTGCACTCAATACGAGTTATTATGCAGAGTTTAATAATACAGGGCCAGGTTCTAACACCAGTGGCAGAGTCACTTGGCCTGGTTTTCACGTTATTGATGCTGCTGATGCTGCTAATTTCACAGTTTCTAGCTTCTTACTTGGAGATAATTGGTTGCCACAAACTGGAGTGCCATATTTTAGTGGTCTGTTATAAACATGACCTCGATAAGCTGTAAAACCTCAAGTCTGTTCCAATTGAGGTTGATGTGTATAAAATGAGGTGACATATTTTATTTAGTTAACTTATCTACGTAATAAGACTTGAGAACACAGGAAATGGTTCTTTCCAAATCTATGCCGAAAGTGTCTAATATGAACACTTTATCATGTGTTCGGCAGTTTGGGTGCTCAATCGGAACATAATCCGAGTGTCTAAATGAAATTTACTCACAAATTTAAAAAGAAGTCGACGTATTCCATATTGTATGAATTACCTTGATCCCAGCTAGCTTGGTGTTGAGGTGTAGTTGATTGATACAAATTGAAATGAATGAGTTACTTGACGAAATTGCTTGAACCGGAGACCTCTAATTAATAATGAAAGGATACGTACCACCCCACTACAACTCCGAGTGCTGCAACTTTGGAAAAATGCCCTTGGCTTTTCTTCTTTCTTTTCAATCTTATGTCAAGAATCAACACATTATACATAATTCTTCTGAACATGCTCACTTAAGCATGCACACATGAATGTTGAATAGAACAAGTTAGATACAAAAAAGATTCATATAACAAACCCCAACCAACTAATATCTGATTGAATCGTAGTTCATTCAATAACCGAATAACCATCCCATTCGGATTTTCATTTCTTTTAATTTCTTAGAAGTTCTCATTTCCAGTCCAACGAGTCTGATTCTGTCCATAGTGACCAATTAAAAATAGTCCACACAAACTGAATTCTTTAGTGAAAGCTTTGAAGTTTTAACATGCATAAACTCGTCTTATATTCTAGTAACAACATATCAAGTGTAATTCACAAGTTGGGTATGAGGAGGGTAGGATGAATGCAAACCTATCTACCTTTTGGGGTAGAGAGGCTGTTTCCGATAGACCCTGTGCCCTTTATTCCACACATAAAAAGACTTGAAAAAAGATATAAAGCAACAAAGCAATCCATGATAAAAATAGACACACCTTAGAACTTTTGAAAAAAGTCATATATGTGGTCATTAATTTCTTCTGGTCTTTCTTGGTTGATGAAGTGTGCAACTCCTTCCATGATAACTACTTCTTGCAAGAATGGCACCATTTTTTGGAACCCACCTTTGTGGATATATTCCTTAACACCAGGTGTATTGTAAGTTAGGTCCACATCCCCTATGATGAACTTAACGGGGACCTTTATTTGTACACCGGTCCATGGCGCGGTCAGCTCCCAGTTTCTGCAACAGTTAAAAATATAACAAAAATAAAATGGCCACACAAACAGCTAACATGCATCATATATAATTGTATACATAAAAGACTTATGGGGTTGTTTGGTTGGTGGGATAAAGGATAACAATCCTAGGATAAAATGAGGGATTATTTTATCCCATGTTTGGTTATGGCTATTAATTAGTCCCGGGAACCATTAAAACTGTGGGATTAGCTAAAGTATAGAGGGTGAGATAACTAATCCCATGGGATATCCTTGTCTATCCCATCCTTGTAATCAAACAACTCCTAAGAGTATTAGAGTTAAAGCAACTAGAGGCAGATCCAAGATTTGAACATGATGAATTCAACTTTTGAAGTTCTTAGCACTGGACGTATTGTTACTTTTGAAATTTTGAGTTCAGAATTTAGTAATTAGTATATGTTGAATTTTTGGTATAATACATAGATGTGCCCTTTAACTTGGCCTCATTTCACATTGATGCCCTCTAACTTTGGCTGTGCATAAGTAAACACTTAGACTTGTACAAAGTTGAACAAGTAAACACATGAGTCTAACGTGGCATAATACACGTAGGATACCATGCCACGTATGTCGCGTGTGTCTATTTGTTCAACTTTATACAAGTTTAAGTGTACTTGTGCATACCCAAAGTTGGAGGACATAAATGTGAGTTGATGCCAAGTTAAATGACATATTTATGTAATATGCCTTGAAAATTTAAGTCTCTTATACACATGTATCTCTATGTTGCATGTTGAAGATACCAGGTTCAGTTGAAGTGAGTATATTAGGTTGCATCGACCTCGTTAAGTAACATTTGCTTATAAACAGGTATCAGAACATAAAACTATTAGGTTGATCCATGATATCCAAGGGTGAATTTAAAGGCTAAAATATGGGGCACGTGAACCCGTGATCTCTCCATAAAACTAGGTATTTAATGTATATACTTTCTAAAATCAGCATAATATTGTCTACTGACACTCATGCTACAAAAAGGCTAAATGTTGCACTTGGTTAAATGTTGAGCTATTTACCAAGAGGACAAAGATTAGTTCTCACTTAATACATTTTACCCCGAACAATTCATAGTTCTTATTTAGAAACAATACCATAAAAAATTTGAGCAAAAAATAAAATTAAGAGTTCTTGAACAAATAGGTCATTTGGTGAAGAAAATGATTAGGCAACTCACAGGTCCATAGCTCGATAGTAGTTTAATCCACCAGTAAAACCTGACTGTCTGAACTTGTTGGCATAGTAGTTGACATCCTCTTCTGACAACCACGATGGCAATGTAATGGGAGTATGAGGTGAACCCCCAAATCCTTTCTCTTTAGGCACACGAAGAGGAGCTGGATTGCGTGATGTTAAAAATTTCGCGATTAGTCTTGCGGTATCAACACGAGCAAACTCCTCTTCTGCCTCTCCATATTCCTAAGAAACAACACATTTGAAAGGGTGTTTTCAGCAGCGATGATTAAATAACATCTTCAGCAATAAGGAAGAAATCTCAATAGCACATGAAAACCATTGGAATTCATCAAATTTGTAACAGCTGGGTTTTTCTTTTGTTTTTATGATTTAACTTTAACATAAGAGCCTTTTCTTCAAATGATAAATCAAAGTCATAAAAATTCTACACAACAAGATGGTGCCAAAGAAGTATAAGTTCCTGGCACTGAGCTTCCCAAAGAATTTGCGAACTACCTATGCAAATAGGATGTTCTTTTTACACAAATACAAGTGAAAAAAGTTTCTGTTCTTCTCAGTTTCCTATATAAGCATACAAAAAAAGAAAATAATTTACTTGGATTAAGCAATCAAAATCACGATAGGATTGTAATTGAGAAAATATTTAACAAATGTTTAGAACAAAGCTGAATGGTGAGAACTGGGACACTAATGAGTACTTTTATCAAATCTAAGGGACACGGTCAAATCATGAGGGTAGTATTTTATCATGGTGTGGATCTAAGTTACAATTCAAGAAACAGAGTAAGATGAGTGTCTTTTACGTCTTGACCAGCCCAATGCTTAAATTTTGTGCACAGTGCAGTGGAAAATTGCATCAACAACTACTTCTGGACAATAATCATAAGCATGGACTCTTACTTTCCTTTTTAGTTTGTTTAAAAAACAATGCTTCCTTCCTTCTTGGCAACTCTTTAGTTCCAATTTTCCAAATGGCATGTTTAACACCACAAGATTAAAGAGCATTTTGGTACATTCTAATTTAGTTTTAGACCACAAAATTTAAAAGTCTTTCTTACTTTCTTAAACTTCATGTCAAGTCAAAACTATTCAAACAAATTGAAACAGAAGGAGTAATAACATAGCTTACAAAAAGGCAAAAGAATGAGAGTATATTGAAACAGAAAGCAGACAGCAAATTCAGAAACCTTATGCCAGATATCACATATTTGAAGTCCCAGAACAGCATAACCTATATGATCACTCAATACAACTCGAACACTGAATTTCCACAAAAGTTACTTGACACAAAATAATTGGAAGCAATGATATCACCAAAATCTTGACTTTATCCGTAAGTGCATGCAGTAAGGAAGATCATAAAAAAATCTCTTCAATCCGTAATTAGTTGCAGGCAGCTATATGAATCCTTAGCTCCCGTTTTGGCCATGGATTTTGAAGTTGAAACTTGAAAAATTGAGTTTTCGAAGTTGTGATTTTTGAAAATTGAAGTTATATTTGGACATGCATATTACTTGATTTTTTTTTAAGTTTTGTAAGTGGAAGTCCCAAAAACCCAAAGAAACTTGAAAATATTTGAAGATCAGATTTTCAAAATCTGATAAATATCCGACCATGAAATTTATCAGATTTTTTTTTTCTTTCTCAAAAAATCTGATAAATTTCATGGTCAGATATTTAAAGATAATTTTTTAAAAACTTCTCTCAAAATCTATGGGTCAAATGCTAGCTTAAACTATTTCAGACAATTTTTAATTGAGGCCCCCTACGTGAATCAGCTACATATAGTTTCCTCTATTAGACTATTTCTAGTCTCCATTCAACTTAGCATCCCCTCCTTTATCCAAGCTGAAATTAATGGAGTTAAAGGAAAATAATGCAACAGTTGATAGAAGAAAAACAAAGGAGAGAAGGATGCTGGAAGAAACCTGAAATCTGCAAATATAGTAATCATCCCCGAGGACAGCACGCATAGATTCAATAGGCTTTCTCTTGGGGTTCCTGGGGTGGAAGACAACGCTCATATTAACCAGTGCTTTGATCCTATCAGGTCGCAAAAGGCATACATGCCAAGCTATAACAGCACCCCAATCATGTCCAACAAGGAACACCTAATTCATAGAGGCAAATAAAAAATTTAAGTAAAAAATGCATGTGCATCCACTGTTTGGAACTCCAACTATGCACTAATCATTATACAATCAGTCACTTATTAACATAATTACGGGCAAATTACAAAGAGAGTGGAAGATAATGAAAAGCTAAGTTGCGCGGACTCTTCACTTTTGATGCCGCACCCGTATTGGATTCTCCAAAATTACACTACTTTTGGAGAATCCGAGACATTTTTGAAGAGTCCGAGTAACATAGATGAAAAGGAGACAAGGTCCTAACTGAAAATAACACAAACTACCAATCCATCTATCATGCCAGTCAAGTCGATGCGATTCGTTCAACATAATATCCCTTAGAGTTTGACTTGATGGAAATATCATAACTATTCTACTTGGTAGGAGTGCCTATGTGACTCGTGAAGGCTATAACATAGAGTTGGAGGCTTAAATCTGGAACATCTAGAAAAGCCACCCCGCTAGAAGCCCCTGCTTATACCCTTACTTTAATAATTTATCATTATCATCTTTTTTCTCTCTCTAATCTATCTAGTTCCTTCCTGTACAATCATTTGTTCAATGACACAAAACACTCGCTTTAGGTGGCAAATAGAGAGAATCATATTTGAAGATGAATTATCTCATCGATATTTGACGCTCAGGCAAATGTGAAAGCAGACTCTGAAAAAGTTTGTATGCATCAAAGAAATGGAATAACTCACCTTCTTACCTTGATAAGCATTTTTTTCAGAGTGATAAGCAATAATTAACATCAATTAACAACCTAGAAAAAATGCTGACTAACCTACTATAACAGGTTAACTACCTAACTTAAATACATAAAAAAGTTAAACAAAAAATACAAAATTATCTATACAGTATATCCATTAGCTAATGTATCCACTGTCCATATATATTTAGTTGACTTGTGCACCACAGTATGTAAATCCTAGATTGTCCTGTAATTACTCGAACTATACTATACACGTAGATATGCAGAACTCTACTAAAGGGGAACTTTATTTTTAGGCATGGTACATAAATATGCCATTTAACTTGGTCTGAAGTGACCTCTATGTCCTCCGACTTTGGAATCACACAAGTAGACACTTAAACCCGTATAAAATTGAACGAGTAGTCATACACGTTCTATGTGACATAATACACGTAGGGGGCCATGTAGAATGCAGTGTAGGACATTTAAATACATGTTCAAACACAACTTCAAGTATCAAAAATCACAACATCATAAACTCAAACGTCAAGTTTCTATTGCTAAACGAGAACTAAGTAGTGCACTAACTTTCACTAAATCCTATATTTCCATGTAATTACTCAAACTATACATATCACTAACTTTGTAAACCCACTATCAAATATATTAATTTAAATTCTAGATTCGCCTATAACCTGATCGAGACCCAGAGCATCTAGAAGGGCAATAAGGTCACCAACAATATGAAAAACGGTATAGCTAGAAGGAGAAGGAGGAGAATCTGTATCGCCATAGCCACGTAGATCTGGAGCTATTGCGCGGTAACCTTTGGATGAAAGTGAAATCAGTTGGTGACGCCATGTATACCAGAGTTCAGGGAAACCATGGAGGAATAGTATTGTTGATGGGCCTTCACCAATTTCAGCTACGTGCATATTTATGCCGTTTACAGAGAGATTTTTGTGCTGTATATTCTCCATGGCTGGTTCTTTGTGTATGCGCTTTCTTTTTGTTTTTGGCAGAGGTGATGAACAAAATGATATATACTAGTATTGCCTTTTTTGAATTGTTCAAGAAAATGAAGTTTGTTATGCAACTTTATTTTTTATTTTCTCGTTAGGTGTGCCGTGTTTGTATTGAAAATCAACTAATTCAAATTAGCATTGGGTAACGTTGAGTTAGATGATTTGAGTGGCTCCGGCTTGACTAAGGGATTTACATGATAAATTTAGTCAAGTACAACTATCCACCACGTCATCACGCCACATAAGCATCACGTAAATGCCATGTTAATGTGATAAAGTTTCTCATGTGGAATGCTTACATAAGAAGAAAGAAGAATAATTCTTAATGAAATATTCTTGAGATACGTGGAGTATTTTCTTAGAAGACGTTAGAATTTCATGGATTTACATGGAAAATTCAAAGAACAATCTAGTAGTGTAGAGTATTCTATAATGAGACATTTTTTACATGATAATTATTACTCCTTTTGTCTCAATTTATGTGACACTTTTCATTTTTCGAGAATCAAATCGTTTAAATTTGATCAAAAATTTATGCATGAAATCTTTAATTTTTTTGAAATGAAATTTATATATTTGTAAATTACGTAAAAACTAAAAAGTACTATAAGTCACAATAATTGATAATTCAAAATGTCTAAATGATCTATGAAAAATTTACAGTCAAAGTTAAACTTGTTTGAATCTCAAAATTCGAAAAGTGTCACATAAAATGGAACGGAGGGAGTATATACATGTTATTTCCCGAGTTAGTAGTATGAATAGAGGGACATTCATTTGTAAATTAATCAAGCAAGAAAAGTAAATCTTCCAAATCTTGAGTAATACAAAAACTTTTTAATCAATTCTTTTGTGTCTTTTTTCATTCTCTTAGCGATTTAGTATTAAAATACTTACGTGAGCTTGAAAGTTCCTGAAAGACTCGTGAGTGAGTTGTCAAGTGTTGCATGATATGCTTAGTGAATCTAAGTCAGCGATAAAGTGATATCAGAGCAAAAGTTGATACTTTGAGAATGACTAATAAGAGAGACATCAATGCTGCTATCACCATCAACGTCGAGTAGGATAGTGGAATGAAACGCAAAAAAAGGAGGATGAATCTTAAGAATAATGAGAAATTATTGTACGCCCCGACATCAAGCGAAGCACTAATATCCCACTCACATTCGGTCATTGAGGCGAATGATGATGAACGTGGGGAGCATCTCGTAGATATTACACTTGGAATGTGATGGATTGCAAGAGTTGATATGACAAGACATACTGTGGAGATTTTAGGCAAACGCTTGAGCAGCATCAATGACAAGTTTAAGACTCTTGAGGGCATCTACAAAGAGTTGAAGGTGCGTAAGCATGTGAAATATGAGATGAAGGAAACAATATTCACCTCTTGGAGTGTCGGCCCATGAATGCATTAAGCACAATTGAAACATGAAGGCCAAGATAAAAGTGCTCAAGGGGGGAATTGAAGCTGGAGGATTTCCATCGTCCAATGGAGATAGGAAAGTCAAAGTTGAAGCTCACAAGCCATAGGTGTTCAATGGTGCTCGTGACACGTAAGATGTGGAAAATTTCCTTTGACATTTGGAGAATTACTTCAAGTCCAATGGGTGAAGAGCGACGAGAACAAGATCGATACTGTTATGTTATACCTCTCGGAGATGGTCATGCTACGGTGGAAGCAAAAGGAATCTAAAATATGGAAGGGACTTTGCACCATTAACACTTGAAAACAATTTTGAGCCAAGTTCATGAAGACCTTCTTTCCCAACAACATTATCTATGAGGCGAAGTGCATATTTAGGGAGTTGAACTAGACATACAACATATAAGTATATGTGAAAGAGTTCACCACTCTCATACTTCATATTTTCAACCACATAGATAAATATATATTACCACTTCATGGATCAGCGGTAAAATTGGGTCAAAACGGAGTTAGAACATCCATAGGTTAGAACTATTGATGAATCCATCACATAGGCTAAAGCTTTGACAAACTTTAAGCATGACAAGTATGATCGAGACAGAGAAGAAGAGATGAGAGGTAGTCATGACCAAAGTGGGGAGAACATGGTAAAAGTAAGAAGCAACATAAATATGTCCAATAACCCATTGTGAGCTGAAGAAGTCTTCAAGGAGATCGATTTCATGGCACTTGTGAGAGGTTAAGTGTCCAAGTGGAATTCACTCAAGCTCAATAATACTGATTCAGCGGAAATTGAAGTTTTTGTGGCCATTTTTTAGGAAAGTTGATGAGGGCAGCTGAGGAAGAAGACGTTGCCTTAGCTGTGATGTCTGAGATTTGCTTCTGTTCTTTCCTTTTCTTTTTTTTTGGCTCTTTGTTTGGTTGTTTGTTATTGGACCTGGGCCATTTTGGGCTTGGGTCATTTCTTTTTAGCTTTCAATAAAAGGGGCAACACCCAACATTTAAATTTTTTTTAAAAAAACTTATATTTATGCCTTTGAACTTTGGATGTGCACAAGTAGAGACTTGAACTTTTATAAAGTTGAACAAATAGACACATGTGTCCTACATGATATCCTACATGACATTTTGTGTCATATGTGGTGTTCTTAGTGTATTATGTCACGTAGGAGTCATGTGTCTACCTGTTTACCTTTATACAAATTTAAGTGTTTATTTGTGCACAATTATAATTGAAGGGCATAAATGTGAAATAAGATAGAATTATTTATGTATGATATAATTATATAACTAAGCTAACCTTTACTACTAAATTATGCTATACGACTATAGTTCAAATTAATTATATAAAAGGGTTATTGTTTAGAAAATGGCTATAATGGGTCCACTTTTTATTTGTATTGGGCATGGGAATCCCAAATGCCCTTTTATACAAACTTGCACTC
Source organism: Solanum stenotomum (assembly GCF_019186545.1). NCBI lineage: Eukaryota > Viridiplantae > Streptophyta > Magnoliopsida > Solanales > Solanaceae > Solanum > Solanum stenotomum. The sequence continues at coordinate 58,775,847 of NC_064289.1, read as the reverse complement.
AATATCTTTCTTCCACTTTTGCCGAATTGTCTCCTTAATTCTCTCAACCACCATAAACCCCTCAATCCCCACAAATCTCTCAACCAAATCAAATTCAAAATTTGAAAAATTAAAATTAATCCTCTTTCAAATTCAATTCCAGGTAATTTTTTTATTTTATTTTTTATACCTTCATCAGTTTTATTATTTTGTATTTGTATAATTTTTCGTTTTTCCCAACTTCTTCACAATTCTTCAACCAAAAGTTGTAATCGATTGGAATAGTAATCCCTACCAATGTAGTCATGGAGGGACAATCTCCATCAAAGAGAATCACTAAAGGTATACATTTGCATGCAATTGAATTTGTACAAAATTCATCTTTTTCATTGGGTTTTACTCAAGACTTTGAAGCAATTGCAGGTTCTATTGCCAAATCTAAAAAAAAGAAAATTAGAAGAAACATCTTCTAGTAAAAATGACTCAAAAATGAGTGGAGAAGATAATTATGTTGCAATGGACAAAGAGGAAGCATAAGATTTTGAGGTATTACCCTATTTTTGATTTTTTTTCTTCGATTTGTATATGGGCAATTTAACTTGTATAGCACACAATAGATGGATTGTTAGTTCAGTAATTTGTATATATTACATTATCAAGAACCAACAGATGTATAAATAATCAATGGTGTTATTTGTAATGTTACAGATATACAAATTGAACTGAGTTAGTTATACAAATACAATTATTTGCCTAAAGAAGTTAATGATGTTTATTAGGGAGTTCAATTTATGGTCAATGAAGGTCCAAGAGAAGCCCCACACATGCAATGTTATACGAATGTGGATGTAATAGAGGATCTGGCCAAGAAACTTTCTGAAGATCAACTTAAGCGCTTTTGTGAAATATAATGTTTTGCTCAGTTGACTTCAATGCACAAGTGCAATGTTCAAGCACATATTTTTAGGTGCTTAATGAGACTTGAGTTGAAGGATAGTTCAAAAGATCAATCTTTGGTACATGTCAATGGCACAACATTGCATTTCACCCGTAGAGAGATTTCACTTATAACCGGATTGAAGTGCAATGATGATTTGACAAGTTTTATATTTGACACTGAACAACCCAACAAATTGCTTGATTTGTATTTTGAAGGAAAGGATTCAGTTTCCAAGCTACAATTGATTAACACTGAATGTGATAAGTTTGTATATGTATACAAATTGAACTCTATGTATTCTACAGATTTTATACAAGTCGTTATGAAATTTAAGTCAACAAATTTCTATAAATGAGAACGTTTATACAAATGAAAACGTTTATAACTTATATAAATTTGTATATTTGAGAAATTCTTTAAAACTTATATAAATTTTATACAATTCGTCAAGTCAACAAATGTGTATAATTGAGTAATTTGAAACTAGTTATAACAATTTGTATATACATTATACAGATTTTATACAATTCGTTATGTATTGTAAGTCAACAAATGTATATAATTGAGTAATTTTTATTAGTTATAGCAGTTTGTATAAGTTACAACGTGAACTCTATATTATATAAATTTTATACAAATCGTTATGTATTTTAAATCAACAAATGTGTATAATTGACTAAGTTGCGACTAGTTATAGCAGTTTGTATATGCTAAGTTGTGTACTATACATTATACAGATTTTATACAATTCGTTATATATTTTAAGTCAACAAATGTATATAATTGAGTAATTTTTGATCAGTTATATCAGTTTGTATAATTTACGGCGTGAACTCTATATTATATAAATTTTATACAAGTCGTTATGTATTTTAAGTCAACAAATGGGTATAATCGAGTAATTTACAATTACTTGTATAAATTTGTATATGTTACTGGTTGAACTATACATTAAACAAATTTTATACAAATATTTATGTATTTTAAGTGAGCAACTGTGTATAATAACTAATTTTATACATTTATATATTTTATACAGTTCAGTGTATATTTTAAGTCTACAAATGTATATATTGACTAATTTTCGACAACTTACTATACAACTTTGGATAAAACTTTGAATAGACAAATATTTCCTTACAATATAACGGAAAACAATTAAAAAAAATCCCAAAAATTCTAAACATGTTTAGATAAAACAAAAAGTTGAGGACATGAACTAAAATATGTTAATGGATTGTGATTCTTTCACTACTGTCAACATCTGAACGATTTTCTGGTAGGCTTTTGTGGAGCTTCACTGTCGCTAATTGCATCAAATTGAATCTTTCTGTTCACATAATCCCACAAAAGTGTAGCGTATCTGATGCGCATTGACTCTGTATCAAAAGGATTTGTCGGAATATCATTACCGTAGCTCAAATACTCCGCATAAGACGATACAAAAACACCACAATCCCTATATAAAAAAGTAAAATATCTTATTAGATGTTTTCTAATGTTGTATAAATCAAAGATAAATCGATACAAAAATGCTTACAGACTGCCTTCTAGTTGTTGAGGTATGTCTTTTGCATACTCATTATCAAATGAATCCAAATCATAGTGGGATTTGTACTTAGGGTGCACAGATACATCCAAACCTCTTTTTGCGTAGAATCTAGGCATTGATAGATACATTGGTATGAGTTGTGCATACTTTTTGACGACCTTCAAGACATATGAATCGTGCAATGCAGATCTGATTTAATCATATACCATTATACATCGATCAAATTAAACGACTTGTATAACACAACAACAATGTAAATTAAACATAAAACAACCAATTAATACATCAAATACAGATTTTGAATGAATTCAAAATATTATACAACTCTTACTGTAAAGATTGTTGTGTTTACCTTACGTTTTTCAAGCCACAAGAAAAATCACTTGTTTCCGTTCTATTTCTGAAGAGCTTTGATAGAATTAATTTAATGAAGATTCGGTGTTTCCTGAAGAAGAAGGAAACCTATTAGGTAACATATTCCAATTAAACTTAATGATCTTAAATTATGATATTAATATTCTCCTTAATTACCGATTGATTAGTTACACAATTAACGAAATCGTATTTGTATAAACGATTGAATAAGTTCGAAATGTACAAATAAAAATAATAGTAGCTATTTAAACTATAGCTATGATATGTAAATAGCCAAACTATAGTTAAGGAGACCTATTATATTTCCTACTATAGTCATTTATGAAATTTTCCCTTTATGTATTATGTCATATTTTTTGAAGTTAATATATACTTACGGTATATTCATTAAACAATACTTCCTTCATTCATATTAAGTTAATTTTTGAGGTGTTTTACACCTTTTCAAAAAAGTAGATTAAGACATAAATTTAATTTAATTTAATTTCTCATTTTTATCCTTATTAATTATTGTCAAATTTATGATTAAAATAACTAAATATTAATTAATCACTAATTCTAATATTAACTAATAAAGGATAAAATTAAAGAACACCTTAAAAATAATCTTGAAAACTGAATATTAAGTTAATTTAAAAAATAAAAAATTAATGGAGGACTACTATCACAAAAATATCAGCTACCGTCACTACAACTGCAGCAATCCATGGAGAAGCAACAAAGAGCAAACGACGGCAAATCGCCGGACCGGAAAATTCTGTCGGAGGTCGGAGAAAATGGCGTAGCCATTATCACTATCAATCGTCCACCTCTCAATCTGCTTTCTGTTGACGGTACTTTCTTTTCTTCAAACAATACTTCCAATCACTTCAACTTTTAATCTGCTTACCTTCTAATTCATCCAATTCACGTCGATGCTGGCACCGGCGCATCAGAATTTTGAGCCCATGAGTGCGAAATAGTACTTTTTTGGGAATTATTTGAGGCATATAGATAAACAAATGCTCAAATTTGTCCCAAAAAGCAGAATTAAACACTCCGATGTTAAGTATACACATCTAGACACTTCAACTCATCTCCATAGTGTCAGTTGAACTCTTCAACTTACAAAATGATCATTTAAACATCTTCAAATTTTTTGTGTTACCTAAGTTTCGGGAGACTAGTTGGAGTGTTTAGTTGCCAACTTAGACTATTTAAGGTGTCTAGATGTGCACTCTCAAAGTTGGAGTGCTTACTTGTTAGCTGAGGCTTAGTTTGAGTGTTTGTGTATGTTTTATGCCATTATTTAATTGTATATGTGTAGTTCAAGCGGAAAGTAGTGGGCACACCGCAAATTCGTTGCATCCGCAGATTTTCTTTTCATATTTGTAGAAGATTTGAAGCTGCTTCGGAGTAGCAGTGGACTCCTTTTTGCATTAATTAGCTTTACTCAGTGACTGAATGTAAATAAATCAACTTCAACTGTTCTTTTTTAATATCAATTGTCAATACAGCAGAATAAACATAGATGATTTATGTGGTTAAGGGTAACTATTTTGGGATTGAGGCGTAGTTGATTGATCAAGTGCTGGTCCTTTATTTATCGTTGGCAAATTTACTTGTGGAATGCTCTCTAGTGCTTTCCTTATTAGTTACTATGTTTTCTTCATTGTCTTTTCCCTTCGCATAACTACTTTGATGTGCTGCACTTGAGCCGAGGGTTATTCTGAAACAACCTCTCTACCTTCACGAGGTAGGGGTAAGGTTTGCATATACTCTACTCTTCCTGGACGCCACTTGTGGGATTACATATGGTATGTTGTTGTTGGCAAATTTACTTGTGAAAAATGATGTTGCCGTGGTTTTCTAGATTATTCATTTGCTGTATTTTGTTATTCTTAGTGCTATTGAGCTTGAAAGAGAAGATTGAGGAAGCTATACATAAAGATAGTGTGAAGGCAATTGTCATAACTGGTATGTTTTAGTCTTTTCTCATTTTTCTGAGATCAGTTTGCTCTAATGGTTGAAAATTAACATACTTGTAATGTATCAGGTTCAAGAGGAAACTTCTCAGCAGGATTTGTTGTAACAGCTTTTGGCGGAAGTCAACAGAGAAAGAGTAAGAAAGATCATCATCTGATTAGTTGTTTCTCTCCAGAGTGCTCAGTTACGAGTTTCGTCTCATTTGAAGCCCTATTTTTATGCAGCACATAGAGAACTTGGCTTTATGTCAATTGACTTTATCACCGACACATTGGAAGGTATTCCCTCACTACTAAAAAATCTCTATTTTCCCATCAAAATTTCCAAAAATGTTCAGGGTCTATTCCCACAAATATTTTGATTTTATATGTGAGAAAAGAAAAAATAGTAATATTTTCATACAGAAAAAATTAGGAAGTTTCCCATTATTTCAGTGAGAACATGTTTCCCACCATGCATTTTTCCTGTAAGCTTGTTCGGTGGAGAATGAGTGGGAAAATCATTTTCTATAGCACAAACTTCCCACTAATTCGCGGTGGGAAAAACCTCTGTTACTAGTAGGCCCCAGAGTATATGTCTTATGATAACCTTTATTCTGTTTTATTCATGGACTTATGGTAACCATAGTAATCCATATTTCTTTTGCATCTCAGCTTCAAGGAAGCCCATTGTTGCTGCTGTTGAAGGTTTTTCGTTGGGAGGGGGATTTGAAATTGCACTAGTGAGTGTGTAATAGTTTATTTTAGGCTAATAAATGCTTCTGTTAGTGTTCTTCTATTCTGTTCTGCTCTGGCTTTTCTGCAGAAACAACATAATTGGTTGGCCACTGGTGTATCTAGAGACTCAGATTTTAGGCTCTTAATTTTGTTAAAATTTAGCATGTGACTGACTAGACGACTTATTTAGTAGGAATAATGTGGATAAACTATTGATAGAAATAAACAACTTTTGAGGTGTAATGAGTTCCCTCAATTCTACTAACTATGATTGAATCTGATCGAATGTTCTAATGCATTTGTTAGGCTTGTCATGCTCGCATATCAACATCTACCTCAAAATTAGGTCTTCCCGAACTTCAGTATGGGATTCTTCCTGGGTTTGGAGGTAACATAAGGAGAAGATTTCTGGATTTTTTTATTTACTTATTTACTTTTCCATTATGACTAGGTGTCATTCGAAGTTATTGTGCAAATCTTATGTCCTGTTCATTCTTAAAAAAAACTGAGATATCCTGTATTGTTGTTCTGATGTTTGAGATTGCATATTACTGTGTTAAATGGTCAGTTATTACCCTATCATTTTGGAAATTAGTTAACATTATTTTGGTAATGCCATCTTTTTGAGCATTTAGTTTCAAATGTTGCATTTCATACTTTTTTTTTTGATAACCGAGAAATCCGTTTGTGACCCACCCTTTGGACCAATCACAGCCTTCTAAACTCGGTGGATAATGGGCCCACCCCTCTACCCTTCTCCACTTAAATACCAGGCTTCGCTTTGCATGGTGTGGGGCTTGAACCTGCGACCTAAGCCGCAAATCCTTCACCTTTTGCCACTTGATCTAGGCCTTGGGGGCTTGCATTTCATACTTCATATGAATAAGAGACTGTAAAACTTTTGGTTGACATGTACATGACATACATTATTGTTTAAAGTCTTCTCATGCCAAATGAATCTGAGAAGGATGAGATTTCTCTGCATCGAGATACCCTGGTATTTGCTGGCTACACATGATGCATTGTATGGGAGTTCATATCCCTTGTCAAAATAATGATTTTTGCTCTTAACTTAATAGAAAAAATTCCCAAAATTTTGTACACTTTACTGCAAAAAAAGAAGTAAGATAATATGATATCACATACACTTGGTATTTAAACAGTAAGCATGATCCAAGCTGCAGAATCCTTAAAAGAATACTCAAACCTCTGTTTTCTGATAAAAGATAATTGGGTAACCTTAAAGCATGTCTAAATGCTTAGAGACATCATGGACCAATTTTAAAATATTGGTACACTTTAATCATGTGAAACAAATTGCGCAGTCTATTTTCTGGACGCTGCCTTATTTTGCCTTCTCTCTGGCACAGAAAGTTTTTATGTGAACTACAACTGTCTTTTCTGTTATTGCATTCTTTTAAAAAGAATCTTTCATGTGAAATATGCGGTGTATACTGTAGACCATATTGGAACTTGTGTTGCTAAGGCAGAATGATGATGCTTTTGCCAACAGTTATACGTGATTATTATTCTAAAGTTTGATTTATCTCAGGAACACAACGACTTCCTCGGCTGGTTGGCCTTCCAAAGGCTCTTGAAATGATTCTGGTACCTTATTTGGATTCCTCTTTTATTTTTGGTCTTAGGGGGACTTTTTCATGCTTAACATATCTAGTAATACAATATATGGTTGAGTTGCCTCAACATTGTCACATGTCTTTCCTTGTAACAGAGTCTCCGTCATGGGTTGTCATAGTGCTAAAAATTGGGTAAATTGAGCAGAATAACAAGTTACCTTGACTTATCTGCCTTTTGATCATTTCTTTGTCAGTGTGAAAAGAAGCAAGAGAACAGATAGGATTTAACATAACCATGCTTAAAATAGCAGTGTGACTATGGTGAAGTGAAGTACCAGACAGTCGACACTTTTCATAAGCAAGCAGATCTCACCTAACCAACATTAGCCATCACTTCCCTCAGATGAATGCTATTTATCATTTCGGAGCTTTCATTTCCTGATTTCTCTAAGTAGGTTCCCTTATAAATGTTTTCCAGACGTCAAAGCGGATAAGTGGAGACGAAGCTTGCAATATGTGCCTAGTGGATGCTATATCTCCATCAGATCAGTTGCTTGGATCAGCTTGTCAATGGGCTTTGGATATATTAGAATGTCGAAGACCATGGTCTATCAGTCTTTTCAGAACCGATAGATTAGCACCTCTGGCAGAAGCTAGGACATTGCTCAATTCTGTCAGAGCTCAGATTCAGAAACAAAATCCAAATGTTATCCATCCCTTGGTTTGTATTGATGTCATTGAACATGGTATTCTTTGTGGCCCTCGTAATGGACTATGGAAGGTGATATACTCTTTGTGATCTCTCTTTGCTATGGTTGGCTAAATGGAATTAGCAATGACTTGTCTTATATTGGCAGGAAGCAGAAGCTTTACATGAACTTCGACAATCTGATAGTTGCAGGAGCTTAGTGCATGTATTCTTTGCGAAACAAAGCACTTCAAAGGTTCAAAAAGATCTAACCTGGTCTTGAGAGTTTATATAATCGAAGTATCTGGGATTGTTTATAATTGGAAAGTGAAACTTCTTCTCTATGCACTTCAAAGGTTCAAAAAGATGTAATGTGTTCTTGAGTATTTATATAGTAAATGTATCTGGGATTGTTTAAATTGGAAAGTGAAACTTCTTTTATCTCTTATTTAGAAAAAAGAAAATTAAATTTCCTTATTTTGATGAAACACTGTTATAACCTCAACAGAAATCTTGTTGTTGGTTCAAAGGAACATAATCTGCATCATGCTCTAAATTCAAAGGGAGAAAAGTCGTTGTAGAGAATTTATCAAGATTGAGCTTTATATTGCACTTTCATATCAGAATTAATGTGTCCTTCCAATTTTCTAGCTTTGGAGATTCTTGAGGTCAAATAACAATTAATTCTTCTCTATTCTTGTGGCTCAATTCCTGACATTTGTACCATATGATTTAACATTGCTACTGTGGCTGCAATTCTCTTGTTCTATGTGTTCTTTGTTGATCGTTCTATACATTTACTGTTTCAGATTCCTGGGATTACTGATATAGGACTGCTACCAAGGAAGATTAACAAGGTTGCTATACTTGGTGGGAGCTTGATGAGTTCTGGAATAGCAACAGTGCTGGTACTTGCAAACTATTATGTAATCATGAAGTATATAGATCAGAATTCTCTGCAGAATGGCATTGGCAGAGTTAAAGGTGAGAAGTAATTGAGTAGTCCCCTTAATTACTCTTAGATTAGTTCAAGGAAGGTTTTACCATTTGAAAAATGTTTGTTTCCTTTCCAGCCAATTTGGAAGGACGTGTTAAGGAAGGAAGAATGACTCAAGAGCATTATAAAAAAGCGTGTACGCTTTTAAAGGGTGTTTTGAGCTATGATAACTTCAAAGATGTGGATCTAGTCATAGAGGTTGGTCGTTGTACGATTTTTGAAAAGCATTACACTGAATCACTTGGTCAATTCAAATATATTGTACACTAACCTTTCTTTCTAAGTTGAAGCTACAGTTTTTGCTAGTGTGCTGCTGCGTAACGAGCATATATGTTATCTTTTGTCTGGATTCGTATTTTTAGAGATAGTAATAATCATAAACCGATAAAAAATTTATCCATATCCATGTAAAAGTTTTAATGACCCAAATCCATGTAAAAGTTCAGGGGCTCTTTGATTTAAAAGAGAAGTTCAAAACTTCTCAAGATAGTTTTTGTTACTAACCAGTAACCGCTTCATAGACAAATTTCCAATGGTAAAATATTGAACTTCTATATGCTGGTATGTAATAGAAATGTAAAACAGGAAGTTTCTCAAAAGTACTTTGCATAAACATAAATTAATAAATATTTTAAACTGTATTATTCTCATTAATATGGTAGAGAGTAGAAGGCACGTCAGAGAAGTCTCAGATGAGTAATGTAGAATAGTCAAATACCATGATCGTCATGGTACGTTGAGACCTGATCAAATAGTGAGTTTCAATGTATTTTTTTCACATTGAAACACATGTTTGTCTAACCTCTACTATACCTTTAGTTTTGTGAAATAGCACTCAGAGGACGGGGTTCTTTTATGCTAGTATAATTGATAAAATACATTGATAACCTTCCGAGGGTCTGCCGGAAACAGCCTTTCTATCCCACAAAGGTAGGGTAAGGTCTGCGTACATCTTACCCTCCCCAGACCCCCTTTGTGGGATTACACTTGGTATGTTGTTGGTGCTGTACTTTGATAACCTTGACAGTCTTGGGTAGTTATTTGGTCCTTGGGAAGATCTTGGTCACTCTGGAGCTCATAGAGATTTATCTATCCACAAGTTATTATATTCTGTCTGACGTTTAGGATGAAATATAGAAACATAAATTGGCGATGAACCTGGCAGTATCTTGATACTTTTACTTTGCAGTGATGCTGGGAATTTTTGGGCCAATCGATTCGGTCCTAGTGAAATCTTCACTTAGAGTTGGTGGTGAGGAAAATCTTAGTTCATTGCAAAGGGAGCTACTTGACAAAAAATTCAGCATGTTGTCTTATCTTTGGAACTAAAAATCAGCTAGGCAGTTGTGCTTACTGCATCCTGATCTCGTATTGAGAAGCAGTCTTTTATCCAGTCCTTTCGGGTGTTAACTTTGAGTTAATCTTTGTCTAGTAGTCACGTCAATGTTTTATCATGAAAAATGGCCGTTCCAAGAGTATCATGAGTCACGAAAGGCTGAAATGGACGAGTTGTCCAGATACATAAAGACTGAGTAGAAAATGGAACCATACATGTTTGTTGCAGATTACTTGTAGAAATGACAATGATAATCATCAGATTGACTCAGATGCAGACTTCTCATTTGTTTCTTCTTCTTGATTAATAGGATGTGCCTGACATTGTCTCCTTGAAGCAACAATTTTTTGCTGATCTGGATGAGTGTTGCCCTCCTCACTGCATTTTTGCTTCAACTACTTGTATAGTCAACTTAGATTTGATTGGAGAAAGGATGAAACCATGTAGTGAGATTGTTGGGATCCACTTTTTTAGGTAAAGGTGAATCAAGCAATCCTAGTATATCTGCTGATACAAATGAGTTAAGGCTTGCTTGTTACTTGGCTGCAGCTCACCCGCTGTCACGGATCTCCTGGAAATTGTCCGAACAGAGAGGACATCCCCTCAAACGCTTGTTGATCTGTTGAACTTTGGAAGGAGGATTCAAAAGACTCCTATTGTAGTTCAGAATTGTACAGGTTATGCAGTCAGACGTATGTGCTTCCCCTACTTGCAGGCAGCGATGCTTCTTGTTGAACATGGTGCTGATGCGTATCAGATTGATAAGGCACTTACCAGCTTTGGGTTGAAATTGGGTCCATTTAGGTGCATATTCCATTCAACATCCTATGAATGGGAAATTGATTTGATCGAGTTGTGCTCTTCAGTAGAACCCTCAGTTTCTCCATACAGTCGAAATCATAATAAAAGAAATATGAGTTTCCTTATGGTTTAACATACAACTACCAAAATGTTCCAGAACTAATGGATGTTGATTCAAAATCTGATCATACAGAAGGAGAAGCTTATTCCTTTAAATACTAAATAAAGGTTATATGACACACATTTCTCATGTGGATAATCCACCAATGATGAATGTGATCTTCAGCATATTTTTTCTTATATCGTTCCACTTGGAGTGCACGACATCTTCTGTTGTTGCTTCCATTTCTTTTGGGTGATGTTGGCAATGTCAACTGCAGAATGCTTGATCAAGATGGATTCCAGTCTGCAACTGTGCATGGTGTGAAATTCCTTGAGACTTTTCCAGATAGATCTTACAAATCAAATTTGATTCCAATCATGAGGAAAAATAACCGTGCAGGTAATGTACACTTCCTTCTTGTCATCAGGATCTGGATTGTATTTGTCATCAGATTTTCTTGAATTTCTCACCAATGGAATGTGTACTAGGTAAATACACTTGCCAAGGCTTCTACACATACAATGACAAGGAAGAGGCAAGCCCAGATCCCGAAATATCAAAATATATAGAAATGGCTAGAAGTATGTCTGGTATCACCATTAAATCAAAGGTCTTCTCTCTCTCTCTCTCTCTCTCTCAGTTAACTGTCTTTTTGATCCTTCTATTGAAAGTTCTCTAGTAATCTTCCGACTGAACTTATCTTGAAGAAAGTATGCGGCTTATTGCTATGTACTATTTGGCTTTGGAAAAATAGAACACATAAATAATGTTCACGATATAACCATAAAGCAGAACACCAAGATATGGTAATCAACAAGAATAAAAAAAAGAACGATAATGACACTAAGACTATTTATCATTCAGTTAATTCTCGAAATGGCACGACTTTTGAGAAGGGAAGTGTATTTTGATGTTTGTCTTTGTAATCAAATACAGGATTCTTAATTGGTGCCTTCTTAATTTGTAAAATGCAAAAAAAAAGAAGAGTAACTAGATAAATGATCATTCTAATGTAAGAGACGTGCCACATCACCGGGCTTATGTCCCCTCTTTATACAGACAAATAGATTCTTCCTCTAATTGGTCCCTTGCAAACAGTTCAACCTGTGTTTATTTGTTGTCTATCCTTTCTTTCATGATTGTAGATTTGATAAATGATTCAAATTGTAGTTGGAGCGCATATAATGCATTTACCATATATCATATGAACAAAATATATTTTTGGAAAGGTCGTTGAATGCTTCCTTTCTATCTATCAATTTATGACTTAGTGCACGTCTGAACAATCAACTTGGTACAGTTGGCAACATTGTCCGATGGAGAAATTGTTGAGATGATTCTTTTCCCTGTACTGAATGAAGCATGTCGCATGATATCAGAGGCAATTATAGTGAAATCCTCTGATCTTGATGTTGCTTCAGTTTTGGGTATGGGATTCCCCGGATACAGGTATTTTTGCTTAGAAATCATCTTTGCCATGGCAATGATTCATACACTTATTGTATATGTTGATGAAAATCAGGGGAGGCATAATTTTTTGGTCTCACTCTGTTGGCTCCAAATATATTTGTTCAAAACTGGAAGAATGGTCGAAGGAGTATGGAGAGTTTTTCAAGCCTTGTGCATACTTAGTCGAACGAGCTTCCAAGAGAAGTTCTTTGGTGAGAAATGTTAATTTTCTTGAACTACTGAAATGTAACAACTCTGAAAAAGTGGATTCACAAACACTATTTGTTTGACAAATTGCATCACGTGCTTCTGACAACTGACAACAGGATCAATTTGATACTCTCTCCGTTTCAAATTATTTGTCCTACTTCCTTTTTTTTTTACCCATTTAAAAAAGAAGGCCTATTTCCTGTTTTGGCAACTCTTTAATTTTAACTTTCCACATGATATGCTTAAGACCACAAGATTAGAAGGCATTTTGGTACATTTTCCATATCTTTAATTTAAGACCACAAGGTACAAAAATCTTCTATGCTTTCTTAAACTCCATGCCAAGTCAAAACAGGACAATCAAATTGCAACGGAGGGAGTAATAAATAAGACCTATATGCTAGTAGGTCCTAACTACAGAATCAGAAAACTGCATGCGCATTTTTGATTGCTTTCTTTTGGAGCTAAGTTCTGATCACAAAAATGGGTTCCAGTTTTTTTTTTTTTTTTTAAATGTCAGTGTTGTAACACATAAATGAAGATTGGTCTTTAGCTAACCGAGGAGTTCTGTATGTTTGCAGAGTGCGCAAGTTAAGCAGGCCAAGTCGCTTTTGTAAGATTGTGATGATGGCAACAACATATCTTTCTAATACGCAGTTCATATGTCAGATATTTGTGCAATGTCGTTGTAAATTCTTGTGCTAGTTGGAATTTACCCACACAACTCTAGTTGCTTGATCTGTATGTATCATTCACCTAACGGGATCATAGTGACTGAGACTGCAGTTATGTGTTGTATAAAGTCTCATGGATAGAGTTGGCTTCAAATGGATAAAGATGAAAAGGAAGATGGTGCTGATCGCTGCATTAAATATACATGTAATTCAGGTGAAGTTTGTGTTTTTACCTGTCAATCAACAATTTCCATTTTTTGGTTTTCTTCTTTGTCGGAGTCGAACAGCATCTGCTTTTAGACGCTTACAACCGTTTTTGTGTTTAGTGGCGGAGCCACTCTTGTCCAAGGGGTGACAATTTATTTTTTAATGTATAATATACTATATGTTCATGGAGACATCTTCTCTAGCTTTGAGGTAGGAGTATATGTTGCTGTTGTAATATACTATATGCTCAATCCCCTTGACTTGACTTCTTTGTGTGTTTACTTCTTTATATTTGACACCCCCTCAGTGAAAAATCCTGACTTCGCCCCTGTGTGTTTTTTGGTCTCAACAAAAGTGGAGTATGGAGGGGACCAATATAGATTAAATTGACTTGGTAAAATTAACAAACTCCATACTTGCACATTCAATTTTAAGCTCAATGATGACTTTCACTATGATCACCTTTTCCTTGAAATTTCTTCTCTAATGACTGTGAATGCTTGATTGAGTGGTAAAGGCAATAATATTCCTGGATTTGTAACTTTTTTACTATTTGTAGGATTTTATGTAGTTTTCTCCAAAATTGTGGTGTTATTTGTAATTTCATCTGCATCGATATAAATCTTCCTTTCCCTGTTCAAACAATTGTTGTTGGCACATCACTTGCTTCATTATTCAAAAACAAAATGATTATTGCTGGTTTGGTAAAGAAGAATAATTGAGGATGAGAAAAGTTGGCTTAATGCAAGTCATCTCCATTTTCTGCTGATAGGTCCGGGGTTTAGGTCACATTTTTTGGTTTGTGGTTGATCCCTCAAGGAAGAGTTCAATTCCGAACAGAGTTAAAATGTTAAAGTAATTTTTTCTATCTGCTTTAAGTTTTCATAGAAAACGAACTTTAGTTACTATATCGAATCTGTGTCTCCTGCTGTTCTCCAGGAAATAGTGGCCCGGCTCGCAGTTGTTCAACCGCTTCTCTAGGAGATGTGTTGCTAAATGATTCATGCTACAACCATNAATACAAATGTCTTTAGCAACCATATTCTTGTTCCTCTTCTTCCTTTCTGTTGTTGTTTCAGCCAATGAGAAGACATCAGCCTATGAAGAGCTTCAACACTATGACTTCCCAATTGGCATTCTTCCTAAAGGGGTGATAGGCTATGAGTTGAACTCAAAAACAGGCGAGTTCTCGGCGTATCTCAATGGCTCATGTAAGTTCATGTTGAGTTCATATGAGCTATATTATAAACCTGTGATAAAAGGAGTTATATCAAAAGGGAGGCTAATGAAATTGAGTGGTGTTACTGTTAAAGTTGTATTTCTATGGGTTAACATTGTTGAGGTTAGGAGAAGAGATGACAATCTCCAATTCTCTGTTGGATTTACTTCTGCAAATTTTCCTATTAGGAGCTTTGACAAATGCCCTCGTTGTGAATGTGGATTGCATTGTGTTAACGAGGGTGATGGGGAGTTCAGGCAAAAGCTCCTCGTGTCTTCCTCGTAGAGTACTCTAGCAGTGGTGTACACATAATTTTATGCATATAGTACTGTTTGTTTATTGTTACAACTCGTCTTGTCACGGGGTTTAGTTCTGGGGCTATGGGATTCCAGAACTATACTTTCTATTCAAAATTGATGTTGCTTTGAGAAATGCCCTCGTTGTAAATGTGGATTGTATTGTGCTAACGAGGATGTTAGGCAAAGCTAAAAGCTTCGTGTGTCTTCCTCCTTGAGTCTAATAGTGGTGTACGCAGAATTTTGTGTAAGCAGTATCGTTTATTGTTACAACTCTTGTCACCGAGTTTAGTTCTGGTGCTATCGGGCACCGGAACTACCTCATTGAAAATTCACTTTGAAGGTAAAGAAAGCACTTCATGCCAGAGAGGTTACCAACCTCAATTGGCATATGCACCATATGCTATAATGCATACTTGTAGTTGGTTCAATTTTTTTCTTTTTGAATTTTAAGAATAAGCAAGCTTGTATACAGAGGCAGAACCACCCTATAGGGTGGGGGTGCACGTGCACCCGTTAACTTCATAAAAATCATGTGTATATGTGTATATCTATTTTGAGAAATGGACATAAATTAGGATATAATTAATCGTGTACCCATGAAGAGTATAGGTTTTCTATTGTGCTTCCGTTAACTTCATAAAAATCATGCGTATATGTGTATATCTATTTTGAGAAATGGACATAAATTAAGATATAATTAATCATGTATCCATGAAGAGTATAGGTTTTCTATTGTGCTGCTGGTACAAGCTAGAGGAAGCACCCATGAGACCTGAGTTTGAATCTAGCTACAACGCTATTTTATTGTTTTTATCTTAGAGCTAATATTGGTGCATGGAAAAGTTGGTATTTTTGTTTGATAGTATCTCTACAGCTAAAAGTTAGGGGAATTAGGACAAAACGTAACGTGCATCATCTATTTTCTTCATATAACATAAATAAAAATATAAGCAATGCATTTTGTCTTTTTTCTATAAGAACCAATAACGCTAATATAATATAATAATATACCAGACTATAGTAGTGGGCAAGACAAATAGTTGTATGTACAAGATTTAAGGAATTCGTAGTAGTTTAATTAAACTGTTTTCACACTAGTTTGACCTATTATAACTTTCTTCTTTTATTTAGACTTGCGATTGATGAACCTTGATTTAAAGCTCAAATACGTGTTTGTTGATAATTGTAGGTTTGAGTTAATTTTCACGTACTTTAATTAATTTTATGTAATACTTACTACCTCTTATTAGTACAACTGATATCAGATAACTTTGTTCATTAGACTTAGACAAGTAAAAAGAAATCACTAGTATTAATTAGTGTTAGCAGAGTACAAGAAACAACAATAATTAAGTGTCTAATATTCTAGATATTATAATTTGGATTATTGTGGACAAGTTGTGCACGTCATGGTTCAACTATCTATTTTTTGTATTCATATGGTAAATGTTTTTCCATGTTGTGTTCGTTGTATATTTGTGTTCAACGAATCTGTTTTCATCATTAATTCCACTTGTCACTCTCTTACTTACACACAAAAAAGCTCACGCCACCAATGAAAATGAAAGATAAACTACTCTCTCCGACCCATTATAGTTATCGCGCTTATTAAAATAACTGATTCAAAATAAAGTTAATACAATACCTTTTTGGTGAAAAAAATATGACAAATAAAATGAATAGAGAAAGTATATATAGTTTTGTGATGACATGTCAATTTAGGTCTCGTCTTATTTAACACTTTTCCGCACTATCTTAGTATGACTAGAACTAGAAAAGTTATATGAAAATTCTTATCAATATCATAGAGGAAAACAAGTGGTGTTTTCCTATTTTGACGTAATATCGAAGATTGGAATGAAGTAATAAGTATTCATTCTATTTTTGAATAAAAGTTGCAAATTTGAACTTGCTAATAAAGTGGTCTTTGATCAAGAGTGTTTCACTTCATTCAGCGTGATCAACCCGAATTAGTTGGATCTCGAAGTAGGTGATAAGTATATATTCATTTTCATGTCTAATTAGAAGTTTCGAGTTCAAGTTATTTGCACTATAAGCTAATATTAAAGTAATTGAATACACATCCATTGTTTCAACTAATTTAATTTATACACAAAAAGATGATTAGGCAAAATATTAATTAATTAATAGCCAAGAATGATCATTATTGAGTGCTATTAATTTCTGGCCATTCATTCTGACATTGGATTAGTTAATGCGGATTTATAATATAGGCATATATTAAACTTTATAGCAGGTTACGTGCTTTATTTTGCAGAATACTAATTTCACATAAGTTTTTTTATTTATAGGGGAATATGATGGAAT
Source organism: Solanum stenotomum (assembly GCF_019186545.1). Lineage (NCBI taxonomy): Eukaryota > Viridiplantae > Streptophyta > Magnoliopsida > Solanales > Solanaceae > Solanum > Solanum stenotomum. Next base: position 58,758,432 of record NC_064289.1, on the reverse strand, counting down.
AAAAGTGGAGTATTTCATATTGTTAACATATAAAAGCTAAAATTGTTTAATATAGTTATCTATTCAATTCATCATGTTTAGCAAAAAGATAGATATTTTTTTTGTTTATTAGCAGACAATCACTTATTCAGACACAGAAAAACCTTTTTTCCTCCGCTTAAGTCTTATCTATCGTCTGAAGGTGTTTTAGTGGTACCTTCAATAGAAACTGGACGATCGTCAAATAATGAGGGGTTTATGTATTATTTTTTATAACACGTCTGTCCAAATTCAAGAAAGTGATAGGTGCAACCATAATTTAAGTAATTGGAAGATGCACTACTATTTCAACTAATTTATGCATAAGAATCATTCAATGTTGTGACATGTCCTTGTTACCATCTGCTTTAATCTGGATGTGACATAATATTCAATAAAAATGAATTTGAAAATCGAGGTAGATGCACGTAGGACAAAGCAATGTTACGTGACATACTATTCATCTTAATTTTTTTTAGAATTAATAAAGGTTAAAACATAAAGTGAACCTTTTCAAGCATAAAATTAAATTAAACCAATGAGACAAGGCCTTAAGTATTACCCAAACCGATAAAAAGTAAATATGATGTTTATTTGAGTAATTTTTGTTGTTTTTTAAAAAATATTGATATCACTTGTGAATTTTTTTAGGTATTTGAAAATTATGATCAATCCCAACAAAGATAATACTAGTTAACTTGTTTCCATCTGCTTAAATTTTAATAAACAAAATTATTTGATTACAATACTAATAAGAAATAGTAAATATCTAATAAAATAATCGAAACGCCAACAAACCGACTTTGTGTGAGCAATGGAAATGCAGTGTACATATGTCAGTTACTCTTGCTTGCCGTGTATAAAACCAAGACCAATTTCAACGATCTTTTTCACCTAACTTTGAGAACAAAAAATACTAGAAATTATTTCTTTGAGAACAAAAAATACTAGAAATCAAAAGTGATATAGGTCAAAGTAATATAGATTCAACGAATTCAATATTTCTTTACATGACACATAGATGATATATATCTATGTGAAAAATTATTATAAATTTCACTAATATTATATTCTAAATTATTAATTTCAAAAGTACAATGTATCTAGAAGTGAAAATCTAAACAATCAAAATTTGAATTCTAAATCTGCCTCTGCTTATCAACAAAGGCAAATGCAATATAGGTGCAATAGGTTCAATTAAATCACTATTTTCTTTACCAAACACAAACATATATGTAAAAAATTACTATAATTTTCACTAACATTACATCCTGAACTCATACTTTCAGAAGTACAATGAATTCAATGATAAAAACATAAACGTTGAACATTTGAGTCCAAAATCTGCCTGACACATATGTAATATATGCCCAACGTATTCAACTGAACTCAACATTTTTCCTATGCGGAAAACAAACATAATATGTGAGAAATTACTATATTTCCACTAACAATTCATTTTGAACTCATAATTCCAAAAGTATAACTATTGAACTCCAACATTCAAATCCTGAATTCATCTCTACTCCTCGAGACATGATTCTTGATCCTATAATTGTTGTTCTTTTTTCAATTTTGTCTAGGTTTGTACTTCAACAACATGTTTCTAAGCTCAGCAGCATCAATTTCCTTAGCATGACTTTCTGGTCTGTAATAACCAGTAACAGGATCTGGTACCCATGAAGTCTTGTTTGATTCCATCACATTGCTTCTAACAGCCCCACTACCTCTTACACTACCAGAAACACCACCTTGTGATGCGGCCGCGTATCCACGCCTGCATAATTCGAGACGAATTCAAAATTTAAATACAATAACGTAAACATCGTCATATACATATTAATAACAAATACACTAACGACCATGATATAAATGATCCCAAAAGTATATAATAAAGGGTAAAATTAAGATATTTTGAAGAAAGAAAAAAAAACAGAACCAAGAATCATACAACTCTGTTTTAGTTTCTTTATCTTTTATTTCAGGGGAAGATCAATGTCATAATTAGGATTTTCACGAAAGAAATTTAAAATATAAAAAATAGATAAATAGACGAAGAAATTATTAAGATTCAACCTCTACTATATATATCTAAAATTTTATTTTAAAATTTTAGAAGGTCGACTTTCTTATCAGAAGTACTCCACTTATTGTAATATAATTTGCCACAAAATTAAAGGAAATTTAGATAAACCCCTTTTAACTCGGAAAAAATGAAACAGAGAGAAAAAATAATGATTTTTTTTGTTTACCTCTGAATAGCTACAGAAACAGAGTCTACAACAAAAGCAGAGATATTTTTGCAGTTGGAGAAATAACGAGCCATTGTAATTGATGATCTTTGCTAAGAATAGAAGCGATCAATCGATCAAAACTAAATTAAAGTTGCAACGGAAGAAATCGAAACTTTAATTACTTCCGCAGCAACAAATTTGAACTTTTTTTCTAATCTCTTTGCGTCGCAGCGATTCTTAGCTGTGTGTATAAATGAAAGAAAGAAAATGTTAGATATGAAAAAATAGTGTAAGAAAGAGAGGTATTTATAGACAATTTTGGAGACGCGTTGATGACGGCTTCTAAGAAGGTGAAAAGGTCTTTCGTTGCCACTAAGGGCCATCTTAATCGGAGTCGGATATAGAATTTAAACTTTATGAGATCATTCGGTCTATAGATAAGGATAATAATTTCGAGCTAAAATTTAGGATTTTCTTTATCTTTAAAGTGAGATATTAGCTAAATATTTTCTTATAAAAATTAAAAGGTGAGATTAAATAGTCTCATAGATATTTTTATTTATCTCATCTCGTGTAATTTTATAATTGAATGAGTTTATATTTATTATTTATTACAGTTTTAGTAAAAAAATTCGTTAATAGTCAAATTATATGAATTTTTTACTAGTATTTTTTCCACCATAGCAAGACTGGTTAATGTCAGCTTCTAAGAAGGTGAAAAGGTCTTTCTTCCAAATCAACACCTAGTTGTTGCCATCTAACTGATTCAAAATTTGAAATTTATCGAATTTTAAGTTATGCTTTTTCCGTTTATTTTTATTTTTAACTTGACAAAAATGATAAATTTATTATGCTGTAAAGGGTAAATATATTTTGTACTATCAAAAATAATTTAACTATATCTTCCGTTTTAATTTTAATTCAATTATATTTTTTTATGTTATACTTTTAATATAAATATATTCCTTCGTTATAATTATGCTCGTCCCATTCATAACTGATCAATACACTAACTTTATTTAACAAACAAACAAAAAAAAGGATTACTACCTATTTTCAACATATGGAATATTTTTTGTTTTAGTCTGTTTAAAAAAAACGTCATACTTTCTTATTTTATTTTATTTTTTTAATAAAATATAGTTATACAAATATTTATGTAGCATAGTGGCAACGTTTGCTTACTTTTCAAAATTCTGGAAGCAAACTGCAACTTGTCTACTTCTTAGTCGATACTTTTCTCTTTTGTTTGACCAATAATCAACTCTTTTTCGAGTTAGAAAATTTCATATTCGGAAATAAAGCGTTCCCTAATAAAAGTGATTTCGTTTTTAAAGAAATTCGAATTTGAGACTTCTAATCACTTCACTAAAATCCTTATTGGTTCAATAATTTACCTTCATTTTCACACATATAAGCATTATTAAATTTCGTGCATTCAACTTCGAATTGGAAACATATTGCAGTGCTATACTTTATCATTCGATCATGTCATCAAACTGTTATAATATAAAACAGATAATCTATTATTAAACTTTGTGCATCGATATTTCCTTCGGTAATATATAACTATTTATTTATAAAATTAATTTCAATACTTAAAACTTATCAGCTATCTATCGAGGATTCTACATTTTATTTTAATTAAGAAAAAAAGGGTTGGGATTGATTAAATTATTTGGCCCTTTGCTATGCAAACGGCCAGCATATAATTTAAATTATTATGCACAAAGTTAAATGTTTCTTCTTTATTTCAAGAGTTTAATCAATCAAATTAAAATAAGTCAAATCAAACATTATCATTTTTCCTTTTAATATAGTTTTTGATACATGGTGAGTAGTTGACCCAAAAAAGTAAACTAAATTTCTAAATTATAACAAGTTTTTTCTTCTTTATGTCTTTTATCCGATGTTTGATATGCATTGGGATTCGATTAAATTCGAATTGTGCCTGAAAGTAGTCTCACACTAGGTGATAAAGCACTCTTTTTAACAAAAAAACGATTTCATACTTAGCACTTAATAAGGTTCGAATCTCAGACCCTCTGAACTTTGATTAAGAATAAATGAGATTTTATCACTTGATCACAAACTTATATTGATATATTATAACGAGCTATTACATAAACTATAAAATATTTTTAATTTTAAAAAACAGCTGGAAAACTTAACAAAGAGGTATAGCCCTTCTGGCCATATATATAATGTTCATAAACATTCTAGTTGATAATTAATAAATCTTTTTTTATAATGGTAAGGTTAGCTAACTTAATTCTCACAACTTAATTAGAAGTATTGAGTATGTTAGTGGCAAGATACCAATGATTAAAGTTGATTACTAAAGAAGTTCTTTAAAAATTAAAAAATCCTATACTAATAATACATGAATTGTTTACGCGTAGATTAATCATGAATGGATTTGTATTTTTATTGTGATTTTTAATCCGATGTTTGATATCTGCATTAAAATTTGACTAAATCCAAATTCGTGCTAGAAAATTCTATATTGGGGTAGAACGCTACTTGATAAAGGCAATTTTTATATCCAGAGAAACTCGAAGTTGAGACCTCTGATAATCATGAAAAGATTGTTATGCATAGAAGTGGAATTGGGTTTTTTGTTTATGAATTATAGATAAGATAGCTTAGTGCGTTATGGATATCGCTTGTGAAATTTTTTATGTATTTGAAAATTATGATTAATCCCAACAAAGATTATACTAGTTAACTTGTTTCCATCTGCTTAAATTTTAATAAACAAAATTATTTGATTACAATACTAATAAGAAATAGTAAATATCTAATAAAATAATCGAAACGCCAACAAACCGACTTTGTGTGAGCAATGGAAATGCAGTGTACATATGTCAGTTACTCTTGCTTGCCGTGTATAAAACCAAGACCAATTTCAACGATCTTTTTCACCTAACTTTGAGAACAAAAAATACTAGAAATTATTTCTTTGAGAACAAAAAATACTAGAAATCAAAAGTGATATAGGTCAAAGTAATATAGATTCAACGAATTCAATATTTCTTTACATGACACATAGATGATATATATCTATGTGAAAAATTATTATAAATTTCACTAATATTATATTCTAAATTATTAATTTCAAAAGTACAATGTATCTAGAAGTGAAAATCTAAACAATCAAAATTTGAATTCTAAATCTGCCTCTGCTTATCAACAAAGGCAAATGCAATATAGGTGCAATAGGTTCAATTAAATCACTATTTTCTTTACCAAACACAAACATATATGTAAAAAATTACTATAATTTTCACTAACATTACATCCTGAACTCATACTTTCAGAAGTACAATGAATTCAATGATAAAAACATAAACGTTGAACATTTGAGTCCAAAATCTGCCTGACACATATGTAATATATGCCCAACGTATTCAACTGAACTCAACATTTTTCCTATGCGGAAAACAAACATAATATGTGAGAAATTACTATATTTCCACTAACAATTCATTTTGAACTCATAATTCCAAAAGTATAACTATTGAACTCCAACATTCAAATCCTGAATTCATCTCTACTCCTCGAGACATGATTCTTGATCCTATAATTGTTGTTCTTTTTTCAATTTTGTCTAGGTTTGTACTTCAACAACATGTTTCTAAGCTCAGCAGCATCAATTTCCTTAGCATGACTTTCTGGTCTGTAATAACCAGTAACAGGATCTGGTACCCATGAAGTCTTGTTTGATTCCATCACATTGCTTCTAACAGCCCCACTACCTCTTACACTACCAGAAACACCACCTTGTGATGCGGCCGCGTATCCACGCCTGCATAATCAGAGACGAAATCAGAATTTAAATATAATAACGTAAAACATTCTTATATACACATTAATAACAAATACACTAACGACAATGATATAAATGATCCCAAAAGTATATAATAAAGGGTAAAATTAAGATATTTTGAAAAAAAACAGAACCAAGAATCATACAAAATTTATATGACTTACTTTCTGTTTTAATATGTTTCAAAAAGAATGACACAATTTCTATATTAAGTAACAATTTAACTTTAAAATATCAATTCTTAATGAAATAATTTATATAACTTCATCTGACGAAGAAAATTCAGATAAACCCCTCTTTTAACTTTGAAAAACAAAACATAGAGAAAAAAGAAATGATGTCTTTGTTTACCTCTGAATAGCTACAGAAACAGAGTCTACAACAAAAGCAGAGATATTTTTGCAGTTGGAGAAATAACGAGCCATTGTAATTGATGATCTTTGCTAAGAATAGAAGCGATCAATCGATTAAAATTAAATTAAAGTTGCAACGGAAGAAATCGAAACTTTAATTACTTCCGCAGCAACAAATTTGAACTTTTTTTTAATCTCTTTGCGTCGCAGCGACTCTTAGCTGTGTATATTATATAAATGAAAGAAGGAAAATGTTAGATATGAAAAAAATAGTGTGAGGAAGAGAGGTATTTATAGACAATTTTGGAGGAAGAAGAAGTCAAATTTACCAGTTATTATTAGAGTTCGTGTAATGGAGACGCGTTAATGACGGCTTCTAAGAAGGTGAAAAGGTCTTTCCTCTGGTCGTTCGTTGCCACTAAGGGCCATCTTAATCGGAGTCGGATATCGAATTTAAGCTTTATGATATCGTTTGATATATGGATAAGAATGATAATTTTGAGCTAAAATTCATGATTAACTTTGTAATATCGAGATTATTTTATTTATATTAAAATGATAGAATTATTGACTCGTTGAGATAAAAGAGTCTCATGGATATTTCTATTTATCTCATTTCATGTAATTTTATAATTGAATGAGTTTATATTTATTATAGTTTTAGTAAAAAAAACCCGTTGATAGTCAAACTATATGAATTTTTGACTATTACTTTTTCACCATATTGAGATGGATTAATATCAGCTTCTAGGAAGGTGAAAAGGTCTTTCAAATCAACATCTAGTTGTTGCCATCTATAACCGATTCAAAATTTGAAATTTATCAATTCTTAAAACAATTAAGTTATACTTTCTCCATCTATTTTTATCTATTTATTTTAACTTAACAAAAATGATAAATTTATTATACGGTAAAGGGTAAATATATTTTGTACTATAAATAATAATTTAACTATATCTTCCATTTTAATTTTAATTTAAATATATTTTTTATGTTCTACTTTTAATTTAAATATATTCCTTCGTTAAAATTAAGCTCGTCCCCATTCATAACTAATAAATACACTAAACTTTATTTAACAAACAAAAAAAAAAAAGATTACTCCCTATTTTCAACATATGGAATATTTTTTATTTTAATCTGTTTAAAAAAGATGTCACACTTTCTTATTTTATTTTATTTTTAATAAAATATTTTATAGTTATACAAATATTATGTAGCATAGTGGCAACTTTTGCTTACTTTTCAAAATTCTGGAAGCAAACTGCAACTTGTCTACTTCTTAGTCGATACTTTTCTCTTATGTTTGACCAATAATCAACTCTTTTTCGAGTCAGAAAATTTCATATTAGAAAATAAAGCATTCCCTAATAAAAGTGATTTCGTTTTTAAAGGAACTCGAATTTGAGACTTCTAATCACTTCACTAAAACCCTTTTTGGTTCAATAATTTACCTTCATTTTCACGCATATAAGCATTATTAAACTTCGTGCATTCAAATTCGAATTGGAAACATATTATAGTGCTATACTTTATCCTTCGATCATGTCACCAAACTGTTATAATATAAAACAGATAATCTATTATTAAACTTTGTGCATCGATATTTTCTTCGATAATATATAACTGTTTATTTATAAAATTAATTTCAATACTTAAAACTTATCAGCTATCTATCGAGGATTCTACATTTTATTTTAATTAAGAAAAAAAGGGTTGGGATTGATTAAATTATTTGGCCCTTTGCTATGCAAGCGGCCAGCATATAATATAAATTATTATGCACAAAGTTAAATGTTTCTTCTTTATTTCTAAGAGTTTAATCAATCAAATTAAAATAAGTCAAATCAAACATTATCATTTTTCCTTTTAATATAGTTTTTGATACATGGTGAGTAGTTGACCCAAAAAAGTAAACTGAATTCCTAAATTATAACAAGTTTTTTCTTCTTTAAATTTTTCATCCGAGGTCTGATATGCATTGGGATTCGATTAAATTCGAATCGTGCCTGAAAGTAGTCTCACACTAGGTGATAAAGCACTCTTTTTAACAAAAAAACGATTTCATACTTAGCACTTAATAAGGTTCGAACCTCAGACCCTCTGAACTTTGATTAAGAATAAATAAGGTTTTATCACTTGATCACAAATTTATATTGATATATTATTACGAGCTATTACATAAACTATAAAATATTTTAAATTTTAAAAAACAGCTGGAAAACTTAACAAAGAGGTATAACCCTTCTGGCCATATATATAATGTTCATAAACATTCTAGTTGATAATTAATAAATCTTTTTTTATAATGGTAAGGTTAGCTAACTTAATTCTCACAACTTAATTAGAAGTATAGAGTATATTAGTGGCAAGATACCAATGATTAAAGTTGATTACTAAAGAAGTTCTTTAAAAATAAAAAATTCCTATACTAATAATACATGAATTGTTTACGCGGAGATTAATCATGAAAGGATTTGTATTTTTATTGTGATTTTTAATTCGATGTTTGATATCTGCATTAAAATTTGACTAAATCCAAATTCGTGCTAGAAAATTTTATATTGGGGTAGAACGCTTCTTGATAAAGACAATTTTTATATCCAGAGAAACTCGAAGTTGAGATCTCTGATAATCATGAAAGGATTGTTATGCATAGAAGTGGAATTGGGTTTTTTGTTTATGAATTATATATAAGATAGCTTAGTGCGTTATGGATAAATTTGTTTATATATATATATATATATATTAAGTGAATTTTTAACTCAATTTAGAATCTGATCAAGCCAAAACTACTAGGTTCTATCAAAATTTGTATGCAGAATCACACGCCCCTTAATTATGCGGTGATTAATAATGAAAGAATTATTATGCGGTGATTAATTATGAAGAGGATATTAGACGCGATAATATTCTTGTGAATATATTTATTCATTTGGATTTTGTCCCCTCTTGCTATACTAACAGCCAGCATATGTACTACAATATAGTTTCTTTCTTTTCATGAATTAGATTAAATTAATATTAGTATGAAATATTATCATTTTAAATTAAATAAAAATTTATTATACATGGTGGGTAGTTGATCTTTTTCTCCTTTACATAGGTAACCTTATGTTTATTCATAATTATCCATTTGTCTTATTAATTACATATGAATTATATATACTAACAACGCAAAAAAAATATAATAAACGTGTAATAACTGATAGGATATGTTTTGTTTACTCTTTAGATATTATGTATGTAAATAATGTTTGACAACTTTTATTTACATCAATCATTACAATATAACAATAACAACTACTATGGATCCCAAGCAAGTTGAAGTTGATCCATATAAAACTTTATTGTCCATGTCGCTTCAATTTAGCCCGTCTGGGTCCAATATCCATCGATCAATATAATGAATATAAAAAAATTACACTTTACCAAAATTCATAAGTGAGTGCATGCAAATTGCAAGTGTGCAAGGCTACATTACAATACAACAATAACTACTATCGATCCTAAGCAAGTTGAAATCGACCATATAAATCTTCATTGTTCCTATCGCTCCATTTAAGCCCATCGATCTCTGTCCAATATCCACAAATCAATACAATACAACAATAACAACTACTATCAATCCCAAGCAAGTCAGAATCGACCATAGATTACCGTTTAATCCCGTCTCAGACCAATATCCATCGATAGATACAACAAGTATAAAAAATACCCCTTTCTAAGAATGATTTGGACTGATATTGTTATATAATACCAGAAACTCTGAGAGAAGATAGCACAACAAATATAAGCCATAACAACATGAAGAATATGCAAGTCACCCATGCCCAAACTCTTGGTCCGCCAAGCTCAGCACCAATAGTGAGTCGCCTAAACACCAAAACACCAATGCAGGCAACAGAAGTAGAGAAGAAAACAAGCAGAGAGAAACTTAGTCCTTCTGCATTGTCTATTCGCAATGGCTCGTTGTATGCAATGTAGTTGTACAGTGTATCGATTAGCCAGGGTACACCAATGCCTATATAGATGTTCACCGAATTGCTACAAGGACAAAAACACTAAGTCAGACACCAGGATATCTTGTTCCAAGGAATGACAATGTCAAATTCACATTTCCTACCATTCTGATTTTTGTCATAATGATTATGAGAGATTAACAAATTAAGTTGATAAATACGGGCACCTTATGTGAATTACTAAGCATTGGCTAACTATTGTATTAAGGGGTCATTTGGTTCATCTCTGTACAGCTAATGCACGTATTCTTATTCCACACTTTATCCTGCACAAGATAATACATTGAAGGACAGATAACTTAATGGGGGAATCGTTTACTACATCCAACCAAACACATCATAAAGTTATTATGCATGGATTATATATTCTTATATGGCCAACCAAAGGTAGCAATTAGCTATGGTGAGATCATTTCTTCCTGATCTCCAACCAAACATCATATTATTTTATTCGGAATGACACACTGGAGTCATTTTCCTAATCCCTCCAACCAAACGACCCCTTAGTCTTTTACCTTGCTAATAGGGGCAAAAAGCCAAAAACTAAACTTGAACTTCTATACCGCCTAAATTGCTATTCGGTGAGATTTGGAAAATGGGGAAATGAAAATTGAAAACAATGAAAGCAATTTGCCAAATCTCTATACACTTGGAATTCCTTTCTAGTAATTTAATATGTAATAGGTTAAGGGCATAGTTGACGGATCGAGGAACCTGCAGGTAATGTTAGCAATGGCAGAGTCGGCTGTAAGCTGTCGTTCTGCAGCAATTTTGCTGGCCACGAGATCAGGCCATGAGGTTCCACTTGCCAAAGCTGTGAACGCAATGACGTAAGGATTTATTCCTGCAGGTACATTGTGTACAATGTATTCTCTTAGTTCGAGCAAGAACATTTATGGTCATTGAAAAAACACTTAATAATCTGAAGGGTGAAAAACCTGTAACACAGCTTATCAAATCTGTGATCTTTGTCACGACATAAGCTATTCCACTGATGAATATCAAAGAGCATATGAAAGCAATCCACCCATGGGCAATCTGATAAGGTGGCACAAATGCAAAAAGAAGCTTCCATGGTAGAAGAAGTGACTGCCAGAAAATTCTTGCAACACGTAGGTATATATTGTTCAATTTTCTGGATTCCGCACTTTCCAACTGAAAAGATTTACAAATAACCCCATCAATCCATCAAGTAGAGGGTGTGGAACAGGACAGGAATGTTACTGCAAATCGTAAGAGTTGCATCTGAATTTAAGTCAGATTATTTTGAATAAAACTATCAAAGGAACAGCATTATAGTAGTGCTAAGCTTTACACATCCACCCCATTTTCATGCCTACTTAAGTTCATGAACATTGAGTAGTAACTAAACACAGCATCGTTGATGGACAAGATGTTGGGTACGATCACTGCTTGGACAACAAAAATATTGACATACGCTGGTAGAGTACAACTAATCAAAAGTGTCTTGTTTTCAGTACAAACTTATTGGTCTCAGATTTTTGTACTCCCAAAGAAGGTGATCACTATGATTACTACTGTTTGCAGAAAGATTTTGCGGACTGGTAAAGCAGAAGATAGCAAGAAGGCACCTATAGCTTGGGAACATTTATGTAAACCAAAAGTTGCTGGGGAACTAAATCTAATGGATGTTGAGAAATGGAATAAGGCAGCTTTTGCTAAGTAGCTTTGGAACCTCAGTCACAAAAAGGATAAGCTTTGGGTGAGATGGGTGCATTGCTGCTACATAAAAAACCAGTCAATTTGGTCCACTGAGCCAAAACAAGCATCCTGGTTGCTAAGGAAGATTTTCAAGAGTAAAAAATACATGAATCCATTAGCTATGATTATGACCAGTATCTATCTATGCATGAATTCACTATTCAGAAGTTTCACAAGGAGTTACATGGATCTTTTCCTAAAGCTTCATGGAGGAAATTAGTGTGTAATAATTTTGGAGCACCAAAGTGGCTATTTATTTTCAGAATGGCTGCATTGGAGAGACTATATACTAAGGATAGACTTACTAAATGGGGAATCATCAACAATCAAGACTGTCCATTGTGTTTCACAGGAAGAGAAAGCATGGACCACCTGTTCTTTATATGTCCTTACTCTTCATATGCTTGGAGGAAATTATTGGAATGGAGAGGTATTGATAGACAACCTCTTGGATGGAAACAGGAATTGGCATGGATGATAACCTGGAAAGGGAAAAGCCCTGAAGCTGAAATATATAGAATGGTAGCTACTGGTTGTGTTTACCACCTGTGGAAGGAAAGGAATCTTAGACAGTTTCCAAGGAGATATAGAGACCCTACTGAGGTGATTAAAATAGTGATACAAAAGGTCTGCTATAGGGGAAATCTCAAGACAAGTGTTGAAAGAAAGTTGAGGACTTTAAACTTTTACCCTATATAATTGCTATCTCTAAGCAAGTTTAGAGTCTCACTAGGTAATCTAGAAAGTGTGTATAGCTACTCAACTGAAGGTTGGAATGTAACCTTCAGTTTTTTTTCTTTCCCTGCTTTGTAATTCTTCACTGGTAATAAATAAATATTTATTTACCAAAAAAAGAAAACACAGCATCATTGGAAAGTCATTTCAAGTTAGTGCTGTCAAAGATGCGCTTACGCCCTGAAGTGAGGTGCTAAACATGTTCCTGTGTTTTTCCTCGCTTAATGTGCGCTTTAGTGTCGTCATCAAGGCTCCAAGACATACTTTTTCTTGCCAATGAGCATCTCCTGAGGAGACACTAAATAATTGATATTTTTCTTTATCATAATTTATTTTTTCAATTTTTTGTCCATATATTTGTTATTCATGCTTACTATTAGTCTTGGACTAAACATATATATTTGTATATTTTTTCCATTTGCACATTTTTTCACTAAAGCCCACACTTTGTTTGCACTTTGTGCTTAAACCTCAATGGACCTTAGAGGTCTTTTGCACTTTTAGCTTTTGATAACAATGGGCATTATTTAAAACCTAAATTAAACTAGGACAAGCACATAGCAGGTAGAATGGAGTAATTATCCGGTCTACATTTAGTAAAGGAGTTGTGGTAGCTATAGAAAGCGAGAATTATTTATACTGTAACATATACACATGACAGTTTATATCAGAATAATATCTCAGCCACTGTGAGATAAAATAAAGAAACATATTAACACGGTCTAAGAAAACAGTACCATGAGAGCATCCACAAATTGATGCTTCCAAATTGAGAGGATATCAGATTCTTCAGGAATGATATTGCCATTATTCGGCGTGGACGATTCAGTGACATCTTCACCTGCTAAGTTTCGATAAAAATGACCTGTTTTTCCAAAAGAAATGTCAGACCAAAGCTACTTGCAGACAGAAGATTAAATCTTTTTTTCTCAATGTTTCAAATTGAAAACCAGCATAGAAATATCATTATCTATTACTCTCCCAGCAATGAAATTTCATCTTGTTCATTTTAAGCGCTTGTCTGTCTGCATTTTACTTGAAACTTTTCCTAGAAATCTCTTTACGAGTGCACCTTTTTTTATCAAGTAAATAGCTTTTCATTCATAAACTGGCTGTATACATGGGGTATACTAAAAGGAGAATAATCAACAAAGAGAAATGATTCTCTACAAACTCTACCCAATCATCTATACAACAAGGAACTTCTTGTGTGCACCAAAGAAATTAAGGGAACGGAGGACTACTCCTCAACTGAGAGAAACTCTACTCTAATCCTTCAAAAGCTCTCCTATTTCTCTCTCGCCAAACTTCCCACATTAAAGCAAGTGGAACCACATTCCAAGCCCTTCGTCTTCTCCTCCTTCTCCCACTCTTCCAACCAAACAACAAGTCCTTCACAGTTTTTGGCATTACTCATGGAGTGTCAAACCACCTAAACATATCCCACCATAACCTCATATTAAACCCACAATGTAGAATAAGATGATCCACGTCCTCCACCCACCTCCTTGCACATGTAACACCAATTGACGCATATAACATTCCGCCCTTTTATCAAGTGCACCTTATAATTCTACTACACTTATATTGCAAATCCTTAAGAGAAGCAAAACTTAACACTAATACTAATTATAATAACCCCTCCATTCAAACACTTCTCAAATTTAGAAAGTCCCAAAATGTGATGCATTTCTGCAAATAATAATATCCTATACAACATTAAATTTCTTTTCAAGAACTAAAATTCAAGTAACTGTCATATAATGCTCTCCTAATCAAACTAACTTCTCAAATCACTTCAATATTTTCATTTACTCTAACTAATATAAACAGATTTCAGATTAGCTTTCAAAACGTTGTACCTAGTGAAATTGTATCACATAAACTGGGAAGACCTGGATATCCCAGGTAAAACAACGCATCACTTTATTGAAATTACCTGTCCCCTCTCCTGAATGAATGGAGAATATATCAACAATTCCGCTATTTTCTTCTTCACCAACTTGAGATACTTCCGAGTGTGGCTCATGAACCTTGTCAAGAGGCCTATATTTAACAACCTCAGCAGGCACCCACTCCTCTGGCCTCTCAGCTCTTTCTCTAAATGGTAGAAAGTATACAATGCACAAATTAGATCATCTTCCCGTATGAGAAAATTATAAAGAAAATCGACCTTAGGCCTAACTCAATCATAAAAGCTAGATCAAGAGGTGAGAATTGCCCAAGACCATAAAGAGACCTTCCCATCCCTTAAAACCAATGTGGGAAACTCATTACCCCTTCGCACGCCCAGGCCTGCCAACTGGAGTGTGGACAACATAATATAGGGCCCAACATCGGTAAACAAGAATTTGGGATGGGCATAGCTCTGATTCCAGGATTAAAAAAATGGATCAGGGGCCTAACTCAACCCCAAAAGTTAGCTCAAGAAGTGAGGATACAAAGAGATCTTCCCATCCCTTAATAGAGATGTGGGAAACTCAACAGAAAATAAAAAAAAAACTGAAACAAACTTCAACTAGAGAATGGAGACACTACAAATTTATGATAATAAACATAATACATACATAGGAAGGGACAAATAGGGCCAACGTTTGTCCTGTGCATAGGCATGTATCAGCAATAGCCCAAATTGCAACACTGTTAAGATAGACTCCCACAAAGTTACAACGTTTGGAGTCCACACCTACAAGGTAAATAATATTCAGGAATATGATATCGTTAACTGAATACTTGTTTTGCTGTGAAGAAGTAAAAGAGGACTAAGACATTTACATTTTCATTATCGCATCATTCACATTTCATCAATAAGGTAAATCTGATAGCTCAAATTAAAACACTGGTAAATAGACTCCCATAAAGATACAAAACCTCTGGACTCCACACCTACAAAGTCAATTATGTCCATAAACAAGATGTTAATAACAGAGTGTTTTATTGTCAAGAAGTGAAAGAGGCCTAAGACACGTATTATTTCATTACTGGACTATTCACATTTCATCAATGAGGAAAAATGCAATATTTTATCATCAGTTTTTCTTTTCAGAAAGATATTTAATCATCAGTTTCCTAGTCTTGATGTAGAAGAAAATGAGTTTCAAGGTCATACAAATTTATTATTCATGATTAACATTTATCTACAACAACAACAATATACTCGGTGTATACCCACAAGTGGGGTCTAGGGAGAGTGGTGTGTACACAGACCTTACCCCAGCCTTGTCAAGACAGGGAGGCTACATCTGAAAGACCCACGGCTCAAGTAAAACAATTCAAAGCAGGTTTGAAATAGAAATACGGTAGTGAATTAACATTTATCCACAAGTTCACTAAAATATCTTGTATGGTCCTCCCTTTCATACATGTGGAGAAAGTCTTTAGAATGTCATATATTAATCAACATGCATGTATGCTTCCAAAGTGGCATTAGTGATTAGATTCAAAGAATAAATGAAGCAAAAGACATCAAAGAAAGTTTTACGTTATGCTTGTTAGCAAATGCATGATGCTTGTCAGCGAGCTTTCACAAGTAGAAACTATGATGATAATCTTTCTCTAATTTTCAAAGAACTCAATGATTATGTCATACCATATGATGTAACTAGAGAAAAAGGCATGTTTATAGGTTTCCAGCAGCATTAAGTATTGATAAGTAGCAGCTTGATGGTTTAGATTAATCCAATAGTTGGGTAATACAATAATCCTCAAATTAAGTTAATCAAGCACACCCTACTACCAGGATGATTAGTCAGGACTGCATATCATTTATGTTCCCAAAGCAGTGAAAGAAGATGAACAAACTAGAAGTAAGTTGTGAGCACCATGAGGTCTCAAAGGTGGCCCAGACACCACGGTTATCAAGAAAAAAAGACAACAAACTAGAAGACTTCTTTCAGAGAAAGATTAACATAGAAAAAACCTTGTGCTAGCCGCTAGGTAAGAGTCAAAACCAAAACTACTCATCAAAAAGAAAGAGTCAACAAAATAGATGAATTTAAATGAAGCATATGTACATGGAAAAAATGTGAGCAGATAACCTCTAAAATTATATACAGCCAGATGTAGGCCCAAAAGGACCAAAAGAGCTCAACAAGCCAGACTCCAATATCTGATATCTTCTTCAATTCTCCAGCTTTAGGAACCACCACGCAAACAGCATGTATTGGAAATAGATCGAAAGCAGCAGATCCAACGAGTGTTCCCGGACCTAAACCTGGACAAGTCAAATAGTAGCAAGGGTGTATTAGCAAGACAACGGGTGTCCAAGATTCAGGAAATTTTCTAGTATCTAGTAGAAATGATACATTATACATAAATGTTATAACAACAGGTACGAGCAAATTTTTCCAACGGAAATTAGATTCTCACATTCTATCTTCTCAAAAGAGAAAAGAAAAAGGGAAAAGATAACTCATGGAACTATATATAATACTGGCCATAATACAAAGTATATCAACATATTAAATTTTTTTATATAAATATTAACCAATCAACTATTGATTTCATAGTCATTATCTCAGCATTTCTTAAGGTTCCAGTAACTCATTGTCATTCACAGGTTGCAGACATTAATATTTGGTGTTTTCTATTTTAGTGGTCAAAATGGAATATATTTGTACTCCATGACTTCAGAGACTAACATCATGGGGTGAAAAACATATTAACTAGTAACCACTAATATATGCACAAGAAAATTTTTAAAAGAGAAAGGTCTATTTTACTCTGTAAAAATCAATATCCTTATTGAACTCAATAATATTGAGAGTTACTCAAAGATAAAATCATTAGAAGGTCAACTATTTCATTGTCAAGTCTTAAGGTTCCTTAACAGAGGGCGGGAGAGTGTAGGGACATCATTGGTGAGGAATACTTCCTGACATCTTGTAGTTGTGGCTTGTCGTTTATTCGCCTCCTTCACTCAACAATGTCCAAGAGGAGATCACCACAAGCACAATAAGTGGGGACAAATATCTCTCAAAGTGCATCTTTCCCAGACATCATAAGACAGTCTAAACACACAACATCAATGGCTCACTTTAGTATTCATTACAACTAGAAAAGTTTGGCTAGCTACATTTAAAATTTAGGAGAAGAGGAAACTGAAAGTTTGATGCCATGCTTTCTTAAACGAGCATATAATTCTATGGCAACCCTCAAGAAAAGGAAAAATTGTAACACAAACTAAAATTATGAAGAAGAGAGGAATCTGAAAATTTGATGCTACGCTTTCTTACATCGTAATATGAATAAGAAGAAAAATTATAACACAAACTAAGTCAGGATTCTGAATGCAGAGAAGAAAATCCTCAACAAACCTCCAGCATATAATTTTCCAATATTTCGTATTGCATCAATTGTAGCTAGCGAGATCTGTGGAAAGCTAGTCCCAAATGCCAGTAGAGTGATGTCTGCAATTGTGTAATTCCACACCTTTTCATTTTTGACAACTTTTGTGTTTGTGAGAGGATCTATCGTCTCTACAGTCCGACTATGCTTAACAACACTCTCCATGGACCGGAAAAACCGAGCAGTTATAGCTGACAATCCAACAAAGCAGTAGGCAAGACCCAAAGAATACAAGAAAGTTCGAAAGCCTTCACCAAGAGCAGTTTCTAGATGGATAAGTAAATAAGCATCACATTTTTCATGTCTAAGGATATTTGAATGTCCATTGGTGCTGTCAGTGGTATAGTTTCCCAGCGAGGTCATCTTGATAAATATTTTTCCCTTCACGGTTCAAGCCCCAGAAAGATTATTCTTTCGGACGGATGCGGACCTGCCATTTGTGCAACAGTTGTTGCTAATTAAAGTCCAATGACAGTCTTAATACAGTTCTCATTACATCAAGCAACAATAGTAGCAATCTGAAGAACACATAGCACCATATATATACAAAAAGATCCCCAAGAGTTTCTTTTGCACTTCAGACCACAAAAACCTGTGTACTAAGTCAGTACACAAGGGGACAGATGTAGCATAAACATGTGCATTATGAAGTTTTAATATTATTAAATAAAGCATGTCCAATTACATAAGAAAGCCATTAGATCACTCAGATTAATTTCTAAGTTAATTGTACAAGAGCAAGCATTTTGGCACCAACAGAGACGAGCATGAATTTGCCTTCCTCAACATTTCATTAATCAATTCAAGTGTATGATGAAATTGTGGTATAAGGTCTGTGTACATCCTACCCTCACCAGACCTCACTGGGTATGTTATTGTTGATGACATTAGACATTGTGAAAGAGAGAAGTGCAGATAGAAATTAAAATATACAGGGCTTTGTAACAAATTACACCAGTAGCTTTCTGGGAAGAAGCTTACAAGCTTATATCTCAAGATAACACAACAATTTAATTAAAGGACCACATGGCTTAACTTAATCTTTTACTTGATGAAATTTTTCGCCTCTTCTAACCCAAAGAGTGAAGAGGCATAAGATAGCCCAGGCCACAGCTCACACCCTTAGATATCTACAGTGGTTTATGCCGGTGCTGAGCTAAGATACCCACCAATATTAAAGGCAAATACCAGTGTTGACTTTCTCATCAAGGGTCCTTGGGCCTAGGACTAACATTACATGTGTCTCAACATCAAATCATTGGAGTGATGAGCAAAACAATCAACTTGTGAAAGATAAATGCCATAATTCTGTCAATTATTCTGAGTTCTTGTTCAATTACAACTACGATCTAGCCCAAAACAGCCAAGTTCCATGCATAGGAAAACAGTGAAAATGAGTGCTTGACCAATTGACTCTACCATTCATGCTAACATTAAGGTTCACGTGTATTGGACGTTTGAAGTAGAGATCTGTAACCCTCCAAGAATGATGCCAGCACAATATCACCCAATTTAACATTTCCTGAAATGGCATTGGCAATCATATTTGCCTTATTGACAGCACATAAGTTGCTCCCAGACAACATGGCAATTCTAGTGCACCTCAAGTGTCTTCTCCCTTAAATTCTCCCCTATAGGTTAGAAGCTCCGCTCGTGATCATATCAGTACCTCATTTTCCTTGTTTAGACTTAAATTCAGGGTATTGCCAGCAACTTATTTTCCATCCTTAACAATTACTCCTAAGATACGAGTTGTGTAGTAAGTATACCAATAGTTTAAAAATTAGAATATCTCCATAAATCTTTCTGTAATCAGTTCTCTCAATCATGTTGTTTGTAGGAACTATTGGAACCCAAGTGACACTCGCATGGCGTTTAATAAAGCAAACTTCTCCAACAAAAGGAGTTAGACATGATCCAAATAGAAAAGAGAAGTATGACATTAATCAGCACATTTATCATTTTTCCTTAATCTTGCCTTTAATTATATTTTGGCTTTTGGAAGATTTTGTTCCATTTCTACGACGCAAATGCTTGTAATAACGTCAACTCCACTAGTTTCTAAAAACAGAAATGCTGCAATGCATTATCCTTCCTAATTCTGGAGAAAACTTGCTGGTGATCAAACACTAAGAAATTAAACAATCTGAATTCACAACTAAACTGCACTTTTTTCAGGGCACCAGAACTCTCTGGTTCGTCATTTTTCCTTCATGTGGTCCTAATTGTGTGAAAGGTGCATGACAACCCAAAGACTTCCAATACCATTCATACACTAATCTAGGCAGTGATGGGGCCAGGATTTTTAGTAAGAGGAGTCAGAATATAAAGAAGTTACTACGCAGAATTCAAGAAGATACAAAACTTAAAAAGTGCTACAAGAACCATGGTTAACTTTGTTCAATAATCACTGCAATTACTGTCTCTCCTATCTACTACATAAATGCCAAACTTCTATAAAGTTCTTCCACGTAACGAATAAAAATAGAGTCTTTACAGAGAATACAAGAATAAAAGAAAGTTATGATAACCCAAAATGGGAATTCATTTATATGGAGTACAAGAGCTTGGTCAGATAGTACCAAAAAAAGCTTCTTTTAAGGTCCCTTTTCATCAGAAAATGCAATCCTCTAGAATTTGGAATACTTAAGCTATTAGACATGGGCCCATAGCTTACTTCAATGATTAATAGACACCTAAATAATTCACTTATATGGACTACATGTCCGTAAGAGCATGGTCACCAAATACAGAAAAAGAAAGTACTTTCTCCAGGTATCAGAAAATGCAATTCTCAAGAATTAGGAACACTTAAGCTATTAGCCATGGGCCCATACCTTACTTCAATGATTAATAGACATCCAAAGATAAATTTAGGGGAAAAGAAAGTGAAGAAAACTAGGACTTATCTACACCCAAATCCCATCAGCCACAATACACATTTGAAGTTGACTTCCAATATATAGCTAAAAAGGGAAGGAAATTTTGTGCTCAGCTTCTAATTTCAGTTGCTCAAAAAGGTAAGAAATACACAAAAACATTCTGCCACTGATTCCAAAGTTGTTGAAACACAAGGAAAACGTAAAGGGTAAGAGAAAAACAGTACATCAAGAAAGAAAAACAAAAGATGAATCTAGAATGGAACTCATTTATATGGACAAGAAGAGCACGGTCACCAAATACAGAAAAAGAAAGTACTTTCTTCAAGTGTACCTTTATATCAGAAAATGCAATACTCAAGAATTAGCAACACGTAATAACAAACAACAACAACAACATACCTAGTGTAATCCCACCAGTGGGATCTAGGGTGTACATGCACCTTACCCCTACCTTGCAAATAGTAGAGATAATGTTACGATAGACTCAAGTAAAGCAATGATTAATAGACATGGAAACACAGATTTAGGCGAAAAGACAGTGAACAAAACTAGAACATCTCTACTCTACACCCCAAATATCCAAAATTCAATTACAAAGCACCCATCCATCAGCTCCAATACCCATTGAAAAATTGACTTCCAAAATATAGCTTTAAAAGAAAGCAAATTTTATACTCAGTCATCAACCACAATACACAATTGAAAAGTTGACTTTTAATACATAGCTTAAAAGGGATCAAAATTTTGTACTCATACTTGTAATTTCAATTGCTCAAAAAATGAAAGAAATACACATAAAACACTCTGCCACAGATTCCAAGATTGTTGGAACACAAGAAAAAATGAAAAGGGTCAGAGAATAAATCCAAGATTTGCAAATGGGTCGATGGGGAACTTACCAAATAGGCATATACAACTATCAATATCCATTTTGCTCCATATTGGACCTTTTTGTGATTGAAAAAAAAGGGATAGAAATGGTGTCTTGAACTAATTTGTGAATAGTAATTTACAGAAATGTGGTGGGAATATACAAGAAGGAGAAGAAGAAGACGTGCATGGAATGAGCACCACCGGTTTACTTGCTTGATGTTGAGATCAAATAGGAGCTTCAACTTGCTATCTGCAAAACAATAATTTAGGAGTAAGCATGTACTATAGGTCATATGATACACTAGACAGACAAGATCTAAAAAAATACTCACTCCCTTCCTAATTAGTTGTCCACTTTTTCTTTTTATAGTTGTTCCTAATTATTTATCAACTTTGACAAATCAAGAAAGTATAAATTCTTTTTACCTATTATACCCTCATTAAATGACTAATTATTTTGAAAAATGTAAAACTTTTCATCCACTTCATAATTAATAGGGATAAAATGATAAATTCACTATGTCATTAATTATTTTCTTAATAGGTGTGTCAATTCAAAAGTTGACAAGTAATTAGGAACAGAGGGGTAGTAATTAATTCCTTTTGTTTGGGGGTACTAATTAATGTGGTACTTAATTTTAGGGTTATTAATTCAGATTTGTGTTGAAGAGTGTCAAAACTGGAATAATTCGGATTCGCATAAAAAAAATCTACTTTGAAGTAAGAGATTCCTATTAAAGGCGGTCTTCATAATCGAGGCTAGCTTAATGTGCTTATCATTTTGGGGGTTCCACTAATTGAGTATATGTTTTGGATGTCGAATTAATTTGAATTTATATTAAAGACTTCCATTTTGGGGATAAAGAACTTTTCTATCAAACGTGACTCATATTTAGTATTCGAATTCAAGATATTTAAGAATGGAGAAGTATTTATCATTTAATTATAATTTTTAGTGATAATAGATCATTTCTATACATTAATGTAATCATAATCAAGATAGATCTTGGTTATTACTTCCTATATTTTAAAACAATACTATTGTGCAGAGAACTATTTATGTTTTCTTTAAAGATTCCTTTATTTTTGTCCATATAAATTAATATATTTTTATTTTATAAAACTCCTATTTAAGATTATTCTTTTTGTGTTATATTTGAAATAGGGTTTTCATTATATTATTATTACTAGTAAAATTTCTCGCGCTTTGCGCGGGAACTTATTATTACAAAATTTATAAAATAATACTTAAAATCTATCAGTCATTAAAACTGAAACACTATATTGTCTTACATAAAAGATTGCGTAGTAACAAACATTAATAATGTAAAGGAAAATGAAAATTATTACATCTTATCATTTATCCTTAATAATATAAGCATAAATTAATAACTATAAAAATACATATCAGGATCTGTAACATAAGCAATGGTGTCAGTGAGCCACTCAACGAGAGCAAAGTATACAAATATTTAATTGTGAAGAAGAAGATGAAGAAGAAGTTCAGAATTTCGTTGTTTTAAAATGAGAGGAAATCCCTCTATTATTTATAGACAACAAAGGGTAGTGTGAACAAATATTTATTGTACCTTATCGGAAAGGTTACAACTATTTGAAAAAGTTGCAACCCTTCGAAAATGTCACACCCCAAACTTAAAGGGCGCAACTGGCTCCTAATGCCAGAATTTAGGCTCGAGCCGACCCTGCCTAACCATTTGCTACTAGCGCATGGCAGCCACACGTAACCAAGAAAACAACCAAGTATATCTCGGCTTAAAATTAAGCCATCGGCTGGCAAGACCCCTGTCAACAAATCTATAAAAGAAACAGCTACTCCCAAGAGTTCATATAAAAAAATAACCAACTAGCACAAAAGTCCTGATTGGGCCATCGAGGCCACCATGATCTCTACAGTGAAATTAAAAGCAGGTATATATCAATACAATACCTCAAACAGCTAACAAGCAGCAGCAAACCAACAAACTAGGCCAGCATGGCCATAACGTAGTTGTACACCCCACACACTAGTCTGCAAGCCCCTAAGAGTAGTAAAGATTGGTGGGACAAGGCCCCAGCCTACCCATAAAAATATATACAACAAAAGCTAACAAACTTCCACACTCTGGCAGCTCCAAAGGAAAGGGCTAGCCAACCGTATAGAAGTCAATCCTGCTGCTGAGAAGGTCTACTCGAATGTCTGTCGGGACCTGCATGCATGAATGCAGCGCCCCCAGGCAATGGGGCATCAGTACAAAATAATGTACAGAGTATGAAAAGTTGTAGACTAAATGAGCAAGTATCATAATATACCAAAATCAATCAGGTGAGGAAATCAAATTTAGATAAGCATGCCAACCCACTACTGAATTTAATAAAATACAATAATGATCAAACATCAACCTAACCAAGCCCCCATAAGCCCGGTAGGAACAAACAACATACCACCTACTTAGGCCCCCATAAGCCCAGAAGGTGTCAAATCAATCTACATAACCTTATTGGTTGCCCCTTGTCTTTGTAAGAAGTCACATTGCCCTTTTTGGCAACGATATAGCCCCGTAGGTAGCGCATAGCCCTCTTAGGCAACATCATAGCTCTGTGGGCTGCACGTAGCCCTCTTTTGCATCACATAGCCCTGTAGGCAATACATAGTCCTTTTTGGCATCAAAATAGCCCCGTAGGCAACACATAACACTCTTTGGCATCAATATAGCCCCGTGGCAACACATAGCCCTTTTTGGCAATAACATAGTCCTATTAGACAATATCATAGCCCCCATAGGCAGTTCATAGCTCAACAGCTAACCACAATAGCCCCAAGGGCGACAACAAACAATTAAATAGGCTGAAGGCGAGCAACTTAGCTATAAACAATATATATATGAATAATCTCCAAGTCGTTCTTAACTTAGGGTCTTTCTTAACAGATCGTGAGTCCCTAAAATGAGGGGTTATAACCACCCAATCAGCCAACCACTCACAATTACATCTACAAGATCACCAACGTTAACTACATCTAAGGAAACATGTCAAACGAAGGGAATAACCTTAACATACCTTTCCAATGAACGCTCGAAAAACCATAGTTCCTTCACGAAAGTTGTTCCTTATGTCCTAAGCTTCGCAAACACTATATATACACAGCTGGTACGCACCTATAAATAGTTTATAATTAATCTTATATTGGCAGATTTGCCATATTGCCCTAACTTGTCGAAAAGTCCGTAGAAATTCATAAAAACAATCATAAAAGAGTCCCGAAATGATTACCTTAGTTAACCAAGTTAAAACCTTGAAGAAACACCAAATAATTACAAATTTATATCTTCAAAAACCAGCTCCAAACGCAGCAAATAAAAGGGAAAAACGATTGCCACGTGTAGGGATTACGTTTCTAGGCACGGGAGCAATGTTTAATAGTAGAAATCGTCAAAACTAACCTTCATCATGCTAGGACTCCATAAGAACCCTCTCCTAAGCTTTCTCTCTGGTTTTGGAACTGAAATGAACTGTTTCCATGGCTAAAAACGTTAAATAGCCAACATACCACATCCTTTTTAATTTATTACTCACCCTCTTTGTCTTTCCACGAAGGTACGAGTTAATTTAGACGTTTTGGAAAGTCGAGGTGTTACAGGAAAGGTCACAACTTTTCATAAAAGTCACAATTTTTCATAAAAGTCGCAACTCTTCATTAAAGTCGCAACTTTTCATAGAGGTCACAACTTTTCATAAAAATCACAACTTTTCATAAAAGTCGCAACTCTTCATTAAAGTTGCAACTCTTCATTAAAGTCGCAATTTTTCATAAAAGTCACAACTTTTCATAAATGCCACAACTTTTCATGAAAGGGGAAAGCTAGTTTTGGAAATAAATAAATTAAAAGGGAATTCTGGTTTGTGGTGGCGCCACGTAGGCGGGCTAAGGTTCTCTTTTATATATATATATGTATATATATATGATATATGATATGATTGTAGTAAAACATAGCTCAATGAAGATGTCTCTTGAATTTAATCAGTTAGTTTAAGGAAGTGTTGACAAGAGCTCAAAAATTGTGCATTGATTCATTATTATTATTTTTACGGAAAAGGGTCAAAAATACCCTTGAACTATTTGAAAAGGTCTAAAAATACCCCTCATTCATCTATTGAACTAAATATACCCCTCCATCCACCTTTTTGGTCCATCTCTACCCTTAAAACTCACATCCACTTTTTAAAAAATTATTATTATTATTATTTGTTACATGTCATTTTCTTATTGGATAAATTAAATCTCAACCCATTTAATTTTCTCCCACCCACCCATTGTAGTGAACATGACCCAAACTCAATTAGAAGACCCATTAAAGAAAACTAACAAATTGAGAAATAGTAACAGAGCAAATTCTACAAATTATGCAAACCCAAATTCTCATGAATTAACAAAAGCTGATAGATTTCATAGATGATTGATTAGCCATCCACATTACACAATATGTGTACAAGTAAGGAAGCTAATAACTAAAAGGAACTATTTTTACACCTATCATCAATCCCTAATACAGTAAAATTAAACATAAACTCTAAAGTTGATCAAATTCTTCAAGAGCTAGTGAATTTGGTAACAGCCTTTGTGCCTAAACTCTAAAGTTGATCTCTAGTGGAATGTTTTTCACTTGTTTCTTTTAAATATTTTGAACTGATTTTACTTTAAAATTTTCGACGCCATTTTATGCTCATGTAATATTTAATTAATATTTTGAAGTTCTAATGGAGCCAAATTCACAAATAATCATTTTTAATCAATTGATTGAATATTATCTTGAAAATTTTGAATAAGAAAAGAGGGAAGAAGAAAGAAGCTTGGGGTTAGGGGAGAAAGATTCAATCAATTTATTTTTTATTGGGTCTTCTAATTGGATTTGGGTCATGTTCACTACAATGGGTGGGTAGGAGAAAATTAAATGGGTTGAGATTTAATTTATCCAATAAGAAAATGACATGTAACAAATAATAATAATAATAATAATTTTCTAAAAAGTGGATGTTAGTTTTAAAGGTAGAGATGGACCAAAAAGATGGATGGAGGGGTATTTTTAGCCCAATAGATGGATGAGGAGTATTTTTAGACCTTTTCAAATAGTTTAAGATATTTTTGGCCCTTTTCCGTTATTTTTATGATTAAGGTCCTTAGGAAGGTATGTACATTGTGTTTTTTCTATGTAATTTCTCAAGTTTGGAAGGTATGTGCATTGTGTTTTATATAATTTCTTAAGTTTGGTAGGTATGTACATTATGTTCTTTCTATGTAATTTCTTATGTTTGGAAGGTATGTGCATTGTATTTGTATCTTCATTAAACGAAAATTAGTTATCGTAACTATGACAGTAATATGTTAATTACTACCATCTACCGAGGTTCAAACACTACTAATCTACTATTGATAGATTTAAAAAATCAAATATATATTAAATATTGAAATACAACCGTTTTATGATATTTTTTACGATACGAAGAACTATTTTTGTTTTCTTTAAAGACTTGTTTTTTTAAAAAAAAAGTAAAAGAATTAACAATAATAATATTTTGTATTTCTTTTTTCATTTGTCTTCCTATGATTAAGAAAAAATATGTTTTCTTACTCTCAATAAAATAAAAATACCTAAGAACATTGTCTTACTAGTATTAAGGTTAATAGTTGGAAATAAGAGTCAACTTTAATTTTGAATTCCCAAAGAGTTAATCATGGTACTAGCAATGCAAGGCGTTTTAATGCACAAAATTAGAACTTTCTCCACATCCTTCCATCGTATTTGTGAAGATATTTTCTTTAGAAATTATGCAATGCTTGTTATGTTTAATATACCAAACCAAATAGAACACAACAAAAGATAATCTCAGTATTACTAATACACCATATTCAACGCTATTCTTACACACTATCAAACGACCCCTTAAATAGTACAACAGACTGACTTGTCTAATCCCCAACCAAAACATACCATAGTGAACATCATGGGGGAGCATGACAATAAGACATGAATAATACCAACATCATTTGTTCATATTTACAGCAGTAGACTCTGTATTCAAACCCAAAAAGGTTCTGCTCATGAATTACGCGATTGTATCACTGGCAAAATCTTGGAATCGGCTATCAATAATAGTGACAGAATCATACTCATCAACATCAGCAAACATCAAGAGATCACCATTCTACAATCTTGTTTCCTCCGCCGACATCTATGGTGCACCTTCTGCAATGTGTTCTCTCCAACTTTCTCCATCCTAGAGAGTGCTGTTAGTACAAGAGACCAAAGAAACAAGTTAAGCAGTAAATAGGTGGGCTTTCTACTCAATTAGCAGCCATGATTGCATACACAAGCACCAAGTAAAGTAGTACTACTGATCTACTACCAAGCTCAATCTAACTGCCTTAGAATCCTGACCTATATTGAGATTTCAACAAAAACAGTCTGCTTAAAGAAACATCTTAACCACCTGCCACTAGTAAGATCCCAGCATATACGTTTACATGATTCTACCAATGGCGGAGCCAGAATTTTCAGTAAGGAATCCTAAATATAAAAAAGTAAACACACGAAGAAGCCACATGAAGTTTTTAGGAGTATTTTAACCTGCAGTATAATTTTTGGTGAAGGGGTGTCAGTTGACTCCCCTGTTAAACAAGGCTAGATCTACCCTGGTTATACTACATCAAAGGGAAAAAGGGGTTCACGCGACATTATCTGTTTCCTATCTTCCAGAAAAACTGAAACTTCCTTAGAAAGGGAGAATTGCAAACAATGTGTGTCTGTGTGTGTGGGGGGGGGGAGGGGGGAGCAAGGATGAGAATGAAGGCCTGGATCTTAGCAAAGGACCACCGAGACCAATTAGAATTTCCACATTATACCTCTATCTGTAACCTTTGAAAAGTCAAAGGGATTGAAAGGCATTAACTTTACTTGCTTACTCCAACGAACAACAAAATACCTCCTTACGCTTCCCTATCATTTGTATCCCCTTTCCACCCCTACTCAAAAGTCAATATAGGTTAATGAGTCATTGATATCAGTTATCACTATATAAGAGCCACCAGTAGTATAGCACAAGCAGTTAATTGTGTCATAAGGCATTATACACGGTAGTTTAAGCACTGATTTGGAACAAATTTGTTAACAGGACTTAAGTGAAAAACAAAGCACAAAATAGCCTTAATCCTGCTTGTAAACATACAGAAATAAGACCACTTTTACCACTCATCAGAAAAGTAAGAATTGGAAGAGACTGTCTGTAGACTATATTAAGCAACATATAAGTTGGAAGTCACACTACTACTAAATTATTTACCTTTTTTTTTTATGAAGTAAATGTTCCATTGGAAAAAATTATGTAACTTATCAAAAATAAAGGAGTTAGAAGTCACAGACAACTAGAGGGAAACCAATTGCAAGTAAAGCACCCATGGACGTTAAGACATACACAAGCAGAATATATACAGTTCACCCATACTTCACTAGAAATCTTAAACATGTCCACGCCCACTGTAATGCTCCAACTGGGATATTTAATTGAAACTCAACAACTTCACGGCATACTTCTAGCTCAATTCCTAAAACCAAGTTTAATCCTCCGTTCCAATCATTGGATTAGTGCCATGTACATTTACAAGTTTTGTAATTTCATTTATCATATTGCTATCAGCCATTAGAAATCCATCATTTGCATATCCAACTTTCCCCTCAACCAAAGTTTAATAACTTCCACACAGCCTCCCCCCCCCCCCCCCCCCCCCCCCCCCCCCCCCCCCCCTCTCAATGTTGTTTCAAATGCTGAAGAATTAATAAAACAATGTATCAACCACCAAATCAATGAAAGCATAAATGAATTAACATCAATAGTTCTGGCACAACTTTGCTTAATTACTTCTTTCCATTCCAACTTGCAGTACTGTATTTGTGTTCTATAGACTGGGAATAGCTTCTCCGTGAGTGTCATAATATATACCTTCTCTGTTAGCAGAATCAGAATATATAGATTCTCCACAGAAAAAACATATGTATCACAAACATGAAAATGGTTATGAATCAAAAAATTAACTTCCTGCAATATTTCTTACAGGAGTTCATCAAGCTGCCATACATCCTTAAAAGAAGCTATTTACATGTTTCTTTCCAAGACTACAAGGCATTGTCTAACTCTTAGGACAGGATGAAATTGACTCTTCTGATAGAAAGCTATCAAACAGTAACTCTTTAAACTATGGCATTCCATACAGAGTCCATTTTTACTGACAGAGATCACACCAATCAGATTGACCATTTAAATGTTTGTCTCAACAGGTAAATACTTCGAGCAAATCTAAGTAGTACGATACAACAATCAAGACAACCGGCCCAAATGAAGCTAAATAGATATAATGATTCATTAACCTACAACCAACTAGTTCCGTATTACGGCTTATTGCATAATTCACGACGCACCCTAGGGTGTGGTTCAGCGGTCAATCAATGAAGCAGGAGGAGAACCATAAGATCTCAGCAGGCAAAAAGATTCACACACCAACTGTATTGGTGGGAGCTACCATGTATCCATAGGAACAGTCAAGGTGAGCACAAGCTGATTCCGACACTACAAATATTTAAAAGAAAGGGCATTATGCAGACTGCAGGGTATACCTCCAAATTCGTCGCCCCAGAAGGAAAGCCGTTGATCATCTTCTTCTTCATCAAACTCATCACCATATCCAAACTCTGCATCACCGCGATACCCCGGTTCACTCCCATACCCTGACTCATTACCCAAGCCCTCAAAATTCCCACTTTGCACAGACAAACCATTTAAATTACTCTCTCTTTCACCAACCCCACCACCTTCCTTCTCCTTCCTTAAACTCTTCGTAACCTCACTAACATCCAAAGTCCAATGCATATCCCCATTCACAAACAACTCCCCACTCGAATCAGTCCCCACAGCAACAGGAAAATCCGAACAAGTCCCATAAGCTGCTGAAGCTCCAACCGAGCAACACCGTCTTCTAGTCCCACTCCGATCACTACTCCTCCCGGAAACCGAACGAGACCCACGTCTCCTCCTCTTACCAGCTATCAACCTAAGATTCTCCCGTTTATGAATTGATAAAGGCCTATCCTCCTCAAATAAACTGAGCTTTGACATATCAAGAGCTTCAATTGGAATCGAAGTAGTTCGATCCGCTCTACATTGACGCTTCGTATGCACCCCACCATGGGTCGACGGGGAGTAAGTTTTTGGCGAATCTAAATCTAGGGTTTTGGAATTTGGAGTCGGAAACTGAAAGGGTTTCCAAGAATGGAGATGATATGTACATGATTCAATGGCGTGACGTGAATCTAGAGTCTTGGGCGACATTGAAAGACAGTCTACACACACAACTAATGGAGTTCAATTTACAGTTCAAATCTGCTCAAATTCACCTCAATTCATCTATAAACAGCTTCAATTACACCATATCAATGAAGAACAAGATCTGCATATTTTGACATCAATGGCGATTAAGCAAAATTGAGCAAATTCGAGAAGTATCTATAGATATTTGTGGCTATGAATTATGTATATTTTATACTATATTCTCAAAATCAAAAAAGATCCACGCTACAGTACTTTTTGGTTTTCAGCCACTAATTTTATATAGTGGTTGAGAGAAAATACACATGGCAATATAATATTAGCTTTGGTCGGAAAAAAGTTATTTCGGAATTAATATAGGTTATCTCATTCAATCAAATACAAAATAAAATAATCATATAATTTATCTTATGATTATTATACATTATACTTCACACTAAACGACTTTTTATTATATTAGATAATGCATATTGTAATTTCTTGACACAAATTTTGTTTTATTCCAAAATGAATAATGTATTTATATGTTTAATATTTTCTTCATTTCAATTTGTTTGGTCTAATATGACTTTTACATAATTTAAGAAAATTAAAAAGACTTTTGATGTTTGGATCTTAAATTAAAGATATGTTAAGTAACTAAAATGTTCAATAATATTGTAGTTTTAAATATGTAAGGTGGAAAGTTAAAATTAAAGAATTGCTAAAAAGGGAAAAGGGTTTTTTTTTAAAACGATTAAAAAAGAAAATAAATCAAATAAATTTAAACGGATAGAGTAATAATTTTAATTTTTCAATGAGATCATTTATAGTTGTACAAACATTTATAACTTGTTTTTAGGCAATAAGTTACAAAAAAAATAAAAATTCTTTCTAAAGTATGTGTCAAGTCAAACAATATCACATAAATTAGAACGGAGAGAATATTATTTACGTTCAAAGAGACTTTCAATGGTGTCACTTTGATCCGAAAAAGATAAAATAACTGGACAAAGGTAGTAGATGGTAGGCGTGTTCAGAGGCGAAACCCTGGATTTGAAGACGTTTGATGCACCAAATATGATCTCTAAGCTAAACTTAAAATAAAAACAATGAAATGGCGCTCTAACTGAATTCAAACCCTGGTCTCACGGGTGAATCCTCTATCGTGTACCAGCGGCACAAGAACACACATATGCGCTCTCTCTCACACACACACACTCACTATATATAAGATTGTTCGATTTTCCAAATTGTTAATCCCCTCCCTTATTTTTCTTTTCTCGACCCACAGTTTTATTTTTTTGCCTTTTAAAAAAAGGTTATAGCGCTGAAAACTTGAAAAACCCTTCTAAGATGCCTAAATTTAAAGAATTGAGAAAGAAAGTGTAATGACCCGAACCTGGAAAATCATTTTTTTCGATAATTTTGAATAGTCATTTAACTATAGTTAATTAATTTACGGGTAATTTAATTATTTTTAATAATAATGGGTCAAATATGAAATATTAAAATATGTTAGTAGGGTTTAACATTTTAGTCCACAATTTGAGAGAGGAAAAGAAAAGAATTGTACAAGAGAGGCGAGAGGCACAATTGGTGTTGCAAGAAAACTAGTTCGTGCTTCAGGTAAACCTCAAGTCTAATTCTTATTGTAAGTAGTTTTCTAAGATAGGGGTATACATTAGTATAATAATATCCTCCTTGTTGGAATGTCATTTAGTGATTGTTGTTTGGAAAGATTGTGGCCAGAGATAATGGCAATTATATTATATTTAATAATTATTTAATGATTCAATTTAGTTTTTTTATAAGTTTTTTGTTAATATAAGCAAGTTACTGCGTATTGACTCAATAATGAGTTACTGTGTTCATGATCCTTTTAATATTATAATGTTTATTGCATTAGACATTAAATAATCCATCTCACATGATAGTTTTAGTTTTCTTTCAATATTAAGTTGGGACAAGTTAGTGATATATATATATATATATATGAAGGGTTGATGATGACGTAATCATTGGAAAAGGATATTTTTTTTTACGAAGTTAGTTAATGGCTGCATATTTCTTGGTAGACTTGAATAGTATTGGTTCGTTGTTAAAGGACACTGGTTATATATTAAATTTCGGTTTAAGAATTATTTTTGAGGTTATCATAATAAGACTCAAGTTTGATATATTGAGATATGTTATTAAATATTGGGTGTATTATATTATATGAAAGCTATTAGGGTTATAGTGTTTGGAGGAATTATGACTTAACTCTAGGCTTAAATTTGAGAAATATGAGAGTTGACATGTTAATTGGCATCGAGCTTAAGAACTTGATTATAAACTTGGGTGAATTTTTGGGTCAAAGCTAAACACATAGTAAAATGAGTGTTGTTAGTTTTGGAATCTTATTGTGGTCATTTATTTGAATAGATTGCTTTGAGTTGAAAGTTCAACGAAAGGGGAAGGCTCAAGTTCCGGAGTGAATTCTTGATTGATTAAGGCAAGTGGATTTCTAAACCCTTGTTAAGCATATGGAATTCGTGTATTTCCTTGTGGTATATGTTTGGGAGTAATGTGATCAATTGTTTGTGTGACGTGGTGGGAATTGATTGAAAGACTTGTTGAATCATTGTTGAAGTTGTATCATGATTGTGTTGTTGTGATTTGTGCAATGTTATGAAAATGGTCAACTCCTCATTATTTGTGTGAACATGTCATTTGCATTGTTCTGAGACATGGTTGTGATAAGTGTTATGTGATAAGAGGATGTACCATTATCGAGGGACGTATCGCGCGCCGCGATGGATACTATATTTCGAGGGACGTGTCGCGCGCCGCGACGGATATTATATTTCGAGGGACGTATCGCGCGCTGCGATGGATGTATGGACAAATATGTCCCCCATGGGTCCCGGACTGAAAGACAGCGGGTGTGTATCATTATGTCAGACATGCATCACTATACTTGACATTGCATTTCATTGCATTGCATTATTTTTATTATTGATGAACTTGATCTTGTGTGTTGTTGATCTTGTGAGTGCCTTTCTGTGAAACTTGTTATTGATGAATATTGAGTTGTTATTGAGAATATATAATATGTTAGAGTGTTGTTGTTAAGTTGTATGATTTGTAAACTGTGAATTGTTAGGTTGGGCTGGTTTTATGCAGGTTGTAGCTATGGATGGAGGTTAGGATGGAGTGTAAGGAGTACCCGTATTCCGAGGTTTTCTGTGGAGATCTGAGAGGTAGCTGTTTGTCATCTCAGCGAACCTCCTTACTCCTATTTATGATTTTGTTTTTACTTGAAAGACAACATCATTTGAGACTTGCGTATTTTATTTCAATTCTAGTATTTACATTAGAGGTTTGTGTACGTGACAACCAGGTTTTGGGGATTAAATTAAGTTGACTTGTTTTCGTAATAGTAATTGTTATTGAACTTTGCTTTATTTCCGCACTTTATAGAAATGATTGGGTTTTAGGCTGACTTGTCTTGGTGGGATACGACGAGTGCCATCACATCCAGTTTTGGGTCATGACAGAAAGGCATAAAACGCATTCGGTGAATGCGATTTATTTATAAGTTCCAGTCTCTTCTTATTTATTGTTGAAATTAATTCATTATCCCTTCCGTTTAATTTTATTTGTCCATTATTTTTGAAATATATTTATTACTTTTATCATATCAAGAAAATATTTAAAAAAAATAATCTATTTTATGCTCAAGTTTAACTGCTTATTTTTTTTTAGAATCTTCATATCTCAATTGATTAGTTACCTAAAATTTAACTTTATCGGTGAATGTTCGATTCTCTAAATTGTTAATCCCCTCCCCTATTTTTCTTTTCTTGACCCACAATTTATTTATTTTTTATATTTTTTTAAAAAAGGTAATGACGTTGAAAACTTAAAAAACGCTTCTTACATGCCTAAATAGAAAGAGCTGAGAGATAAAGGCATAAAACGCACTCAATGAATGCGATTTATGTGTAAGTTTCAGTCTCTTTTCATTTATTGTTGAAATTACGTTATTACCCTTTCTGTTTAATTTTATTTATCCACTATTTTTAAAATATATTTATTACTTTTATCATATCGAGAAAAAATAAATATTTTTAAATTTATACTCAACATTAATTGAGCTGAGAAAAAAAGGCATAAAACACATTCAATGAGTGCGATTTATGTGTAAGTGTCAATCTCTTCACAATTAATGTTGAAATTGTGTTAATGCCCTTTATGTTTAATTTTATTTGTCTACTATTTTTTAAATATATTTATTTCTTTTATTTATTACTTTTATCATATGTAGAAATGATAATTATTATTTTCATTTTATAATCAACATTAATTGGGTTGAGAAAGAAAGACATAAAACGCATTCAACGAATGCGATTTATGTTTAAATTTCAGACTCTTCTCATTTATTGTTGAAATTACGTTATTACCTCTTTCATTTAATTTTATTTTTCTGCTATTTTTTAAATATATTTTTTATTTATTTATTACTTTTTTCATATCGAGAAAAGATTATTATATTTTCATTTATACTCAACGTTTATTGAGCTGAAAAAGAAAGGCATAAAACGTTTTCAATGAATGCGATTTATGTGTAAGTTTCAGTCTCTTCTCATTTATTGTTGAAATTACGCTATTACCCCTTCTATTTAATTTTATTTGTCCAATAGTTTTAAAATATATCCATTTCTTTTATTTATTACTTTTATCATATCGAGAAAAGATAATTATTTTTTATTTTATACTCAACATTAATTGAGCTGAGAGAGAAAGGCATAAAACGTATTCAATAAATGCGACTTATGTGTAAATTTCAGTTTTTTCTCATTTATTTTTGAAATTACGTTATTACCACTTCCAGTTAATTTGATTTGTCCAATAGTTTTAAAATATATTTATTTCTTTTATTTATTACTTTTATCATATCGATAAAAGATAATTATTTTTTCATTTTATACTCAACACTAATTGAGCTAAGAAAGAAAGGCATAAAACGCATTCAACGAATCGATTTATGAGTAAGTTTCTGTCTCTTCCCATTTAATGTTGAAATTACGTTATTACCCTTTCTGTTTAATTTAATTTGTCTACTATTTTTATAATATATTTATTACTTTTATCGTATCGTGAAAAGATAATTATTGTTTTCATTTTATAATCAACATTAGTTGAGCTGACAAAGAAAGGCATAAAACGTATTCAACGAATGCGATTTATGTGTAAGTTTCAGTCTCTTCTCATTTATTGTTGAAATTATGTTATTACCCTTTCTGTTTAATTTTATTTGTCTTCTATTTTGTAAATATATTTATTTCTTTTATCATATCGAGAAAAGATTATTATATTTTCATTTTATACTCAACATTAATTGAGCTGAGAAAGACAGGAATAAAAAGCATTCAATGAATGCAATTTATGTGTAAGTTTCAGTTCTCTTCTTATTTATTGCTGAAATTACTTTATTACCCCTTTTGTTTAATTTTATTTGTCCACTATTTTTAAAATATATTTATTTCTTTATATTATTACTTTTATCATATTAAGAAAAAATAATTATTTTTTCCATTTTATACTCAAATTAATTGTTTTTTTTAGAATCTCCGTATCTCAATTGATTAGCTATCGAAAATTTAACTTTATCGGTGAATGTCGATTCTCCAGATTGGTAATCCCTCACCTATTTTTCTTTCTCAACCCACAATTTTATTTTTTGTCTTTTAAAAAATGGTCATGGTGTTGAAAATTTGAAAAACTCTTCTTAGAGTCCTAAATAGAAAGAGCTGAGAAAGAATTGCATAAAATGCATTCAGCGAATATGATTTATATATAAGTTTCAGTATCTTCTTATTTATTGTTGAAATCACTTTATTACCTTTTCTGTCTAATTTTATTTGTCCACTAAGCTCCATCTTATCTTGGGGCTATCAAAGGATGTTTGCTTTTGTTGTATAGTTTGGGTATAGTCAGGGCCTTGTCCGGAAAGTGCTTATGTCACTCGTAGAGGCTATCGTGGACACAATATTTTGGGTTTCTTTTGTAGTTTTCAATATTCCGTCCATATACTTGGTGTGTGTGTGGGGGGGGGGGGGGGTATATGTCTTCGGTTTGCGGCCTCGCCGGCTTGCTAGTACTTCTTTATTTTTGGCTTGTTTACCATTGTTTATATGGTTATGGTTATTCAGTTCATGACCTTAATAATTCAGGCTTCACATTTTAGATGTTGTGGTGCCCGATCTTTTTTTCCTGAGTTTAGTTAGCTAGTATGTTTCAATGGCTATATTGAATACGGTATCGAGTGTCAGTCGTGCTTCCCTAATTTGGAGTGTGGCTGATTTTCTCCCTTGATGAGAATGTCTATCCTAAAGGGTATATTTTCTATTTCATCTTACTTTAACTTGTACTTTTGATACTTTTTATGTGCGTATACAGAAACTAGTAATAAAGTTCGATTGAAAGCGATTTGAATTCAATTGACTTGATTTGATATTCTAACAAGTTCGCTTGATCGCAATCGGGCTCGGCTATGCGAATGAAGAACCCCTAGCCCTAGTAATTTTTAAGAATCTCAATCAACAAATCGTTGGTTTTATTTAGTTGACGTTTGATCGTAGATTTTAGTATTTTGTTTTGAAACTGTCTTCAAATATCTGTTTGGACAAATATTTTGAAAATCATTTTTCAAAAATATTTCAAGTTTAAAAAACTTATGCAAATCCTTTTTTTTAATTTTTGAAACTTTCACTCACAAAAATTTCAAGTAAAATGTATGTTCAAACACAATTTTTTTTATTAAGTAGCTAAACTTAGGAGCTCTTTTATTGATTCAATAAGTGTGTAGAAAATGGTCCAACGAGCCCAAGAAAGGTACTCCCTCCGTCCCTTTTTAGTTGTCCACTTTAGAAATGGCACACAGATTAAGGCAACAATGATTAGCACAGTGAAGTTACAATTTTACCCTTATGACAATTTTTCATTTCAAAATTACAACCACTTATTTGAATTCAAGTGAAATAAATTGGAGGGAAACAACATACACTTTTACAATTTTCAAGAAGTGTAAATAAGGGTATAATAGGAAAAAATTTGTTGTCCTTTCTTGATTTGTCAAAATGGACAACTAAATAGGGACAACTAAAAAAGGAAATATGGACAAGTAAATAGGGACGGAGGGAGTAACAAAACAACAATTGGCCCAGTCCAAAAATCAAACCCCCCTTTCTATCTTAAATATCTCACTAGCCGCTAGGGTTTCTAAGTTGAGCTCCCCTTTTTCCTCTTCAATGTCGCCGCTTTTTTCTCTTCAATGTCACCGTTGGGAGTTGTAACTAACCCCATCTTCTTCCTTCTGATGCTATGGTTCATCAACGTTTTCCTCCTCCTCATTTCACCATTATTTTTCTCATCTCACTAATTGGACCTCCATTGTTATCTTTCCCTTTCCTTTGTTCCTTATTGCTTCTGACTTCTATTTCCTCTTTTTCATATATTTGCTTCGGTGGATGAAATGGATACCAAGGTGGTTTCAGTAGAGGTATCTCGTCATACGTTTGAGCTCAGAGCTCGCTGTAAGTGTCTTATTTCCTGCATTTCTCTTATGTTTTCTCATTCTTTCTTTAACTACCGTTCAACACAATTACATGTTTCATAAACTCACATTTTCAAGTTTTAATTTTAAAATTTATGGTCAAACGAGAGCATAGACTAGTAATAAAGCTTGGTTGAACTCAAGTCGAAATTATCTTGACTTGACTTGATATTACAACAAGTTTGGTTGTACTCGACATGGTTGGGCTCGGTCGCTCTTATTGACGTCCAAGCCTACGTATGCGTACACCGAGAGACCGATATTAAATAAGGAAAAATCAGGAACTCCCTTTCCCCCAACCCTACCCTCACCCATCCT
The DNA here is from genome assembly GCF_019186545.1 of Solanum stenotomum. Lineage (NCBI taxonomy): Eukaryota > Viridiplantae > Streptophyta > Magnoliopsida > Solanales > Solanaceae > Solanum > Solanum stenotomum. The sequence continues at coordinate 58,719,146 of NC_064289.1, read as the reverse complement.
GATCCCATATATCGTAAATTTTAGAATTTGAGGCAGTATCTCTTCGGTTTTATTGAGAGACTAGTGATAAAAGCTTTGTTTGACTCGATTCAAGTTTAGCTCGACTTGATTGATACTATAACAAGTTAAGTTAAACCTAACTCGATTGGGCTCGACTCCCTCAACTTACGCGTGAATAAATAATAAAAATGTGGACCCCTCAACTAGGAAATTTCCAAGAATCTCAACTAACAAATCTTTGACTTTATTCGTAGCGTAGTGAGAAAAAACTTCATACCATAACAAATAGTTAAACTCGATAGAATTAGGCTCGACTCGACTCAACTCATAAAGAAATACTAAAAATGTGGACCCTACAACTAGGAAGCTTCCAAGAATCTCAACCAACAACCCCACAAAAACAAGTAGTGCAATGCACAAAAAGTCATCTCTTTCCCCGTGCTTTCTTCCTACACGTGAAGTTGACGGAGTCTCCATTTTTCTCATTCGCCATTAACGCTTCAGTCCAAACTTCACCTTCCCCAGCTCCCAGTTTTCTACAATCTCTCCATTTATATTTTCTTGCTTGACCCGGGCTTTTTTGGTGTTTTTTGAGAGTTTTTTCTTATCTTTCTGTTCCCAAAATCACCTGTTCAACCTAGAATCAATCTTATTTGTTTGATCGGAAAATCAATTATGAGAGGAAAATGGGAAGTAGTACGACTTTGGGTGTTGTATTATCTACTTCTATCTGGGTTTTTTCAGGGAGTTTTTTCTGCTTTTAACCTGCCTCGTCCACCATGGAAGAAACAGTCAAATTTTGGTTCCTCTGTTGTTTTTCCACTTGTTGGGAATGTGTATCCAAAAGGGTATATTCTTTTTCCACTACTTCTTTTTCTCAATGATCTATACCTTGTTGTTATTGTATGCTCTGTGCTACTTTGCTATTAGCTGTCATGTTTTTTCTTTTAATTATTGTTTTGATTTGCTTGAGCCGAGCTTCATTCGGAAACAACCTCTCTGATAAGGTTTTCATACACTCTATCCTCTCCGAACTCGACTTTGTGGGATTTTTTGTTGTATCTATATAGTATCTGCTTGAACTGCTAATGGGTGTCAATGAATCTTCTGCAAAAAAAACTGCTGATTAAAAAGTTTACAAATTCTTAAAGGATTTTGTTATTACATGATTTTGGTTGGAGGTGGATTCAATATTTAATCTCTATAGGTTCAACGTTAGAGATTTTTTAGCATTGAATTTTTATACGTAAATTTATGTTTCGTGTTGAAGTTAGATAGCTGCATTTGCTATTGATGCTGGTAAAGATTATATAAATAGTTTTATCTATACTTTTTCTCAACTTTTGTGCATTGATTTATTTATTTATTTGTGATGTGTTACCTTTCTTCAGTAGCTGGAATATTGGAAGGGCTCTTTCGGCATATTCTTTGATTTGATAATCATCTTGCAAATTTTTCAGCATTTTGCGGGAAATTTCGTGTACATTTCCCATAGACTTGAATAGTTTGGTGTGGTTCTCCATTGGAGTATCCTATGATTTCCTACTTTATGTACTTAAGACTTTAATCTGTCCTGAAGGTTAGAACGTATTGTGAATCACTTTCAGATGAATCTATCTGATTTATTTTTTAGGCAGGAAGAACTTGCAACGGTATTTCAATTGGAACATGGGTTTGATTCACACTCCATGTCTGAAGAAAGATGTATCGTCTGAAAAGAGGAAACAACGGAGTCTTTGTCTAAAGAAATGAATTGAGAAAGGACAGATGTATCCGGGTTTCCGATGTTTGAGTAGATGAGAAGTCAGTCTTTTACAAGTGTCTCTAGAAATCATGACTTATTGGTCTACGGCAATGATGGTTCCACAAGGGGGCTTCTCCATGCAAATATTTTCTCAGGGGCCTGTGCAATCGGGGTCCTCACTGATCCTTTTCTCATTCTATACAAGCAAAGAGGCCCATTTGCAATTTTTTCCTCTCTTTACTATTGATTCATGTAAAGAGAAGAAAAACTTGCACGTGGGCCTCTTTGCTGGTATAGAATGAGAAAAGGAACAGTCGGACCCCGGTTGCACATGCCTCTCAGTAAATATTTGCACAAGGACGCCTCCCTTTGGAACCATAATCACCATAGACCAATATATCATGCTTTCCAGAGACATCCCTAGAAGACTAACTACTCATCTTTTCAACATCGAAAAGGAAGAACTTGCATTATTATTTCAATTGGAACATGGGCTTGATTCACCATCCATGATCGGAGAAAGATTTATCGTCTGAAAAACTGGAGTCTTTGTCTAAAGAAATGTGTTGAGAAAGGACAGGTGTATCTGGGTTTTGCTGTGATGCAATGGGCTTGTTTACACAAAACATTCCTCTGTTCATTCTAACTTACATCAGCTAGCAATTTTATACGGGTTTTTGTGTTGGGGATGAGTTCTTGGCTCACCATGAGAAGATTTGTTGCTAGTTTCTAGAATTTGGATTTCCTTTTATATTTGTGTTTGAAATTCGTAAAACTTGCGTATTACTTGTTTCCTGTTCTCTGTCTCTTAAACTCGTATATTCGATTCACGTTCAGGTATTATCAGGTGACACTCAATGTAGGCCAACCCCCCAAACCTTACTTTCTTGACATAGACACAGGGAGTGATCTCACTTGGCTCCAATGTGACGCACCTTGTGTAAAATGTATTCCAGTGAGTACTTCTTTTTATTCCTTCTGCAGCCTAGCTCTTTCAAGTTACACGGAAGATTATTACTATGAATTCAAATCCAAAATCACATGTCAGTTGTCAGAAATATCTTTCCTAATTTCTGCATATATGTATGACATTGCAGGCACCTCACAGTCCGTACAAACCGAATAAAAATGTTGTCAAGCATAAGGATCCCATATGTGCATCACTTCACTCACCTGCAAACCATCCCCGTCACACTCCTGACGATCAATGTGACTATGAGGTTGAGTATGCGGATCATTGTTCATCCTTGGGAGTGCTGGTCAGAGACGCATTTCCAGTAAAATTCACCAATGGGAGCTCCATTGCTCCTCCTCTGGTGTTTGGGTAAGAAACTGATAAACTACTCCTTAAAACTAACCTTTAAAATTGTCAACCAACAAAAAGAATGTTACTTCTTCCACTTTCACTGCTAAAAGGATTGGAATCAACAATGGAGAAATCTGTTGCTGTTTCTATTTAGCAACGAGTGAGGGACGGATTATAAAAAAAAATTGTTATTTACGAGCAATTTAGTGATGAAGTTTGTTGCTAATTCTAGTTTTTTTTTTTTTTTTGTAGTGTTTATTCTGTTACTGAAATTGTGGTGCTTGTGATTCATGAGTTTGTTTTCCCTTCTGTAGTTGTGGGTATGATCAAGAAGTGCCAGCCTCTGAGCATGCACCTTATACGGATGGAATTCTTGGCCTAGGAAATGGAAAATCAAGCATAGTATCACAGTTGAGTAGCTTGGGTTTTATCCGGAATGTAGTAGGTCACTGTTTAAGCGGGCAAGGTGGAGGTTTTCTTTTCCTTGGAGATGATGTTGTCCCGTCTTCTGGGATTGTTTGGTCACCTATCGTCCGTGAATCTTCAGAGTATGTTCTATCTGTAGTTTGGCGCTTTTGTATATGGAAATTTGCACTTTGCATGGAAGATGTGAATAAACTTTTCTGGATTACTATGATTTCAGGAAACACTATTCTTTGGGACCGGCAGATCTCCTTTTCGGTGGGCAGGCAACTGGAATAAAGGGTCTACCGATAATTTTAGACAGTGGAAGTACCTTTACCTACTTCAATTCCGAAGCTTACAAAGCTCTGTTGTCTTCGGTAAGATCAGAAAAAACCTCCATCATATATGCTTATCATCTTTTTGACTTAGGACTTATGATATTGCTGATTTCAGATTAAGAAAAACATAGACGCAAAGCAGCTGACTGATGCAGTGAACGACAAAAGTTTGCCCGTCTGCTGGAAAGGCTCCAAACCTTTCAAATCCCTTATAGATGCTACGAGGTACTTCAAGCCATTGACACTTAGTTTCACAAAAGCTAAGAATATTCAGCTTCAACTGACACCGGAGGCTTATCTTATTCATACTGTAAGTGCTCTTCAAATCACAACGTGAATCTTATAATGCAGCTCAAAAGTATAGCACATCATGATACTGATATTTGTATCCTCTCAGGATAAGGGCAATGTATGCTTAGGGATATTGAATGGTTCGGAGGTTGGATTAGGAGATGTTAATATCATCGGAGGTAAGACAGAACGAGGCATCTTTCTTTTTGTGCTGTTCAAAATTTTTGAGGTCGTCTTCTCCCAAGAAAATGTACAACAAAATAACACACATGACTAACATTTTCTCCGAGGGGGAGCACATCAGTATCGAAATTGTTGTCCACATTTTAACTTTCTTTCCTCATTTTCTCTGGATTTACTTATGCAGATATTTCTATGTTAGACAAAATGGTGATTTACGACAACGAAAAACAGCAGATTGGATGGGTTCCAGCAAACTGCAACAAGCTTCCATCGTAGTCCTGGTTGGTCGTCCAAACATACGTTTATCTTGCTTGATCATATTACTGCTGCTACGATCTCACTCGATACCATTTTTTGTTCTTGTATTGACAGAATATATCAATGATTACAGTGAAAATTTTGGTGGCATATCATAGGAAGAAGCAGGCAGAAAGTATGTCAGTATTGTAAGCATACCAATGTTTGCTATATTACAGAAGAACATATTTTAGTTGATTTGTAATACAGAATATTCACTGTAATCACCCATAGAAATATATACTTATATAATAGCAGCCTTATATGTATATTCAGTTCATCCCCAAGTTTCTCTTCTTCTATATATATATTACAATGTAAAACGAGGAGTTGAGTTTGAACTGGCGAACTAAAGTCACTTTCGTAACTCTATAATTCATTGCAGAAGTGAATGTGGAAATTATTATTATTATTATTTTAAAAAAATAAGGGGTAGAGGTAGAGAGGTGGGAGGACATCCATAAAAAGAGGGAATTTGCTTATTTATTTTTGTAGAAATTATACAGTATGCTTTCATCTATTTTTCCCCATTTTAAGAATATGATTATTTATCATCCTTACTTTAATAGAATCGATCTTAATTGCAGTCGGTTTCAAATTAGCTATAAATTGCAATATTCTTAAAAAAACTGTTATGTCGATCATGTTACCAAAAAATTGTAGTAATATTTTTAAAAATTTGTATAGTTATAAATTTTTGCTTAATCTATTATAGTCATATGTAGTTGATATATAAATGTAGGATGGCGTGATAACTATCTCTTTCCCCTAAATAATATGTAGCACGGTTTAAATTTTAAGCGTTAAATTTTTAAGTTTTCTGAAAAGAAATTTACATATTTGAGAGATAGGATATAAAATAAATACTATAAATCAAAATAGTTAACAATTTCAAACACTTATAAAGCATAATAAAAAAAGTTGCGATAAGAAAATAATCATTTGACTCTCAACATTCAACTAATGTCATATATATTAGGACGAAAGAATAATAATTTTAACACATTCTTTTAGTCAGAAGTGTGAATGTTTTTTAAAAAAATTGATGAACAGATTGAATCAATTATTAAATTTCTTTTAATAAAATCATAAGTCTCTATGAATATATGATTGTGCTGAATAATTAAAATACTTAATTAATCGAATCGGATCAATACAAAGGAGAAATCAAAATGATAAAACAATTCTAAAAAGTCTAATTTTAATTATACAAAATAAACTAGCCGAAAAGTTAAACACCATATAAATTTTATAAAACAATCATTCGAATCCTATCATTTAACACCCCTAGTTTTAATACTCCCTTTTTGAAATAAAAGAATGACTCATTTTCCTTTTTAGTCTGTTTCAAAAAAAATGATCTCTTTCTTTTTTTTTGGTAACATTTTAATTTCAGATTTCCACTGTTTAAGGCCGCAAGATTAAAAAATAATTTTGTACATTTGACATAACTTTAATTTAGGACCATTAGATTCAAAATTCTTCTTTATTTTTGTAAACTCCGTGACAAGTCAAACTAGGTCACTCTTTTTGAAATGGAGGGAGTAATAATATTTACAACCCCCGCCCCCAAACCATAAAACAAGTCAATGCTCCATTTCTTTTTAGTATATATATATCACTTATTCTAAATTAGTCTCACCAAGTCCTCTCTCATTTTTTACTAAACTTTAAACTTGTATTTGTTGATTTTTAAGCCATTTGTTATCTTTAATCAAATAAATCATGAAAGGGAAATTGGTACCATCTTGGGTGTTATCAGTGTGGTACATTATGCTTCTATGTAGATACTTTCATAATTGTTCTGCCTTTACTCTACAAATGAAGGAACTATCATATTTTGGTACTATGGTTTTTCTCCTTGATGGGAATGTCTATCCTAAAGGGTACATTTTCAATTCAATCTTTACTTTATCTTGTGTTGTTCATACACTTAACTACTATAAAGTTTGATTGAAAGCGATTTAAATTCAACTTGTCTTGATTTGATATCCTAACAAGTTTGATTGGACTCGGCCTGACGCCCATATGATGAAGAGCCCCTGCCCTTAGTAATTTTTTAAGAATCTCAATCAACAAACCTTATTGTTATTGTTACGGTTTTTTTGCATGTATAATTCTATTAGTTTTATGAATTTCCTTTTATATTCATAAAACTTGCATATTATTTGTTTCCTGTTCTTTGAACTCGGATATTCGATTCATGTTCAGGTATTTTCAGGTGGTACTCAATGTAGGCCAACCCCGTAGATCTTTCTTTCTTGATGTAGACACAGGGAGTGATCTCACTTGGCTCCAATGTGATATACCTGGCGCCAAAAATCTTCCGGTGACTACTTCTTTTTATTCGCTCTTTCCAGTTAAATCCAAAATACTCAGAAATATGTTTCATAATTTCTGCATGACATTGCAGGCTCCTCACCATCCTTACAAACCGAATAAGAATTTGGTCAAGCATAACGATCCCATATGTGCATCCATTCATGGTGCAAACCCTCCCAGTCACACTCCTACCGATCAATGTGACTATGAGATTGAGTATGCGGATCATTGTTCATCCTTGGGAGTGCTGGTCAGAGACGCATTTCAAGTAAAATACACTAATGGTACCTCCATTGCTCCTCCTCTGGTGTTTGGGTAAGAAACTGATAATAAACAAACCTTTAAAATTGTTAGCTACGAGCAGTTTAAGGATGAAGTTTGTAGCTAAGCTTGATTTCCCTTGTGTAGTTGTGGGTATGATCAAGAAGTGCGACGCTCTGGGCATTCACCACCTTATACAGATGGAATTCTCGGTCTAGGAAATGGAAAATCAAGCATACTATCACAAATGAGTAGTATGGGTTTAATCCGGAATGTAGTAGGTCACTGTTTAAGCGGGAAAGGTGGAGGTTTTCTTTTCCTTGGAAATGACATTGTACCGTCTTCTGGGATTGTTTGGTTACCTATCGTGCTTGCATCTTCAGAGTATGTTCTGTCTGTAGTTGTTGCTTTTGTATATGGCGATCTGCACTAAATTTTCTGGATTACTATGATTTCAGGAAAGAGTATTCTTTGGGACCAGCAGATGTCCTATTCAATGGGCAAGCAACTGGAATAAAGGGTATACCGATAATTTTAGACAGTGGAACTACCTTTACCTACTTCAATTCCAAAGCTTACAAGACCCTGTTGTCTTTGGTAAGATCAGGCAAAACCTCCATCCTATATAACTTATCATCTTTTTGGCTTTGGACTTTTGATATTTTGCTGATTTCAGATTAAGAAAAACATAGACCCAAAGCAACTGACTGATGCAGTGGAGGACAAAAGTTTGCCCGTCTGCTGGAAAGGCTCCAAACCTTTCAAATTCCTTAAAGATGCTACGATGTACTTCAAGCCATTGACACTTAGTTTCACAAAAGCTAAGAATCTACAGCTTCAACTGATACCTGAGGCATATCTTATTCTTACTGTAAGTGCCTTTTAAATTACTCTATGAATCTGTTAGATCACGATACTGATATTTGTATCCTCTCAGGATAAGGGCAATGTATGCTTAGGGATATTGAACGGTTCGGAGGCTGGAATAGGAGATGTTAATATGATCGGAGGTATGACAGAACAAGGCATTGTTCTTTTTATAATTCGTCTAGATATCGAAAATAATGTCCTCTTTGGAGAAAATGATTGGATTAATTTTGCTCTGGATTTACGTATGCAGATATTTCTATGTTAGACAAACTGGTGATTTACGACAATGAGAAACAGCAAATTGGATGGGCTCCAGCAAACTGCAACAAGCTTCCATCGTTGTCCTGGTAGGTCATCCATGCATACGTTTTATCTTGCTTTTACATATTACTGCTGCTACTGGAGCTCACGCGATACCATCTTTGTTCTTGTATTGACAGAATATATCAATGATTACGGTGAAGATTTTGGTGACATATCATAGGAAGAAGCAGTCAGAAAGTATGTCAGTATTGTAAGCATATCAATGTTTGTATTTCAGAAAATTCACTGTAATCACCCATAGAATTATATATTGATGTAATAGCAGCCTTATATGTATATTCAGTTCATCCCCAAATCTGTCTTCCATATTATATATCTATCACAACATAAAATGAGGAGTTCAGTCTGAACTGGCAAACTGAAGTCACTTTCGTAACTCTATAATTCATTCCAGAAGTGATTGAGCCCTAAAAAAAAAAACTAGTAAAGAGCATTTTACCCTTTAAATAGACCCTCCTTATGCACCACAAAATCAAATTAGTCCGGCCAATTGATCGTATGGTTATATACACGCACAAAAAAAAAACTATAAAACTAAAATCAAGTTCACCATTAATTATTTTTTTGAGAAGGCGTTCACCATTAATTATCATAACCAAGAAAACACATGGGAGGGGGAGATGAAATGATTAAACAAAAAAAAACTGATCAAGACGAAAATTCTCTGCAGTTTTCATTTTTGGATATCAAAAGGAACTATATCCTCCCTTATGAGATAAATATGTACATGACAAACCCTTCTATAGTTGATAATTTAAGAGTATGAGAAAACCTTTTTTCGCGCTGTTGTTACTGAATTGATTTCACAAGTCAACACCCCTACTTCTATGCGAATTTCCATAACATTAACTCTCCGAGCTGCACATCATTCAGGAGCTGATCCTATATCTAGACAACCTTATTCAAATTTTGATTAAGAAGTGTTGCAAAATCACCAGGCTGGACGCCTACAGGAGGATGCAGTGAGAAAACATACGAGACAGGCCTCGACTGCAACATTGGCTTTCTGGCTCTAACCTCATCGAATAAATCTCCAAGGTTCTGTTCGTCAAATAGAAATGAATCATTGAGAAAAAAGCAGCACTCCCTCGCCAGCTTTTCCACCTGAAGCAACAGTGTCAAACATTCAGTTTCAGCTAAAGTAAGGGCCAAAGGGGGGTGGGGGTGATAATCTGAATCAATGAAGCATTTCTATTAGCACAGATGCGATTTAGGGCGAGGATGAGTAGGAGGAGAGAACTATTTGCAGCATGAAAAGAAATACGGAAGGGGACTAAGGTTTTATAAGGAGACTATATTACAAAACTTGCCAAGATTTATCAACAGTTCAAAATAACTCAAGAGCCTCAGCCAATAGAAAAGAACAGAGAAACATCTTTAGTTTTTTCCAAATGAGATTTTCATGCATTCTCTTCGAAATGTGCATTGCTGTATGCCAACTTAAATAGCACTCATATTCCTGGTTGGAGTGCTTCCCCCTTAAAGGGGTCCTACCCAGCATGAATCTTAATTAGTAAGCTTGGATCCCGGATACCAAATGGTTAAACAAAAAAAATAAAAATAAAAATAAAAATAAAAAATATATATATATATAAATATATATATATATTGAGACAAAGCAGCTCCACACACAATGCATATTTTCATGTCAATTGTCAACTTCCGAAAAGCTCAATTACTATAAACTAATTGATATAGATTTTGCATTTATGTTTCCAGGTTCCTTTCCTGCCCCATTACACCCACAAATAGCACTTCAGACAGAACTGTCAGAAAGATAGGAGAAGTTAAAAAAGATTCAGGGAGAAACTTCTCGAGGAATCTCAGGAAGTTGCTCAAAATTACCAAAAATATGCAAATAACTTCGAAACTTGTCTCTTGTCAATTAACTTTTTAAGTAGAAAGCACAAATCCAGCATCTATTGGGGATTACCAAAGCCAGTATGAGTAAATTACCTGTAGGTGTGAGAAACGTATGTTATTCATGGTGATAATTACTTTAGCTTCATATAAGGCATCTCCAAGCATCCGGATGGCAAAATACTCAAAAAAGGTCTGCATCATGCTCCTATACCCTTCTTTATGTTCTGCTTCAAATTTTGGGAACCATAGGACACATTTAACTTCATTCCATGGAACCGAACTCCCTGCAGTTTTGGATATTATCGTGGTGTATGGATGTGAATGGCCCCACAGAATTCTGACTCCAGTTGGTAACTGATCAAGTGTGGATTCATCTCGAAGGGATGTTGTGGAGATTATCGAAGACGGAGCATAAAAACGTGCAAGATGCGATGAAAAATATAAATCATTGTCATCCAGTATGAGGATGCTCCCATGATAGGGTACAGGAAACCATTGCAGAAGTGACCACATATCAGCAGCATCATTCTCCGGCAGGCATAAACTTGACTGGACACCAGAATAAGCAGATGGAACTGAATCGTGAGAAAACAAACATGAATCTCCATTCCGGCATCCCTGTAGATATGTAAATTTAGAATATGTCAGATAGGAGTATCAATACACTTGAACAAATTTGGTATGAAGAAACTACAAAGAAGCCAAAGATATGCATTAGGGCCACCTAATATATGATAAATTTTTGGACAAGGTAAATAAGCACCAAAAAGAAAAATATTTTCCTCTTCTATCTATGCTTATTTTCAACTCCCCGAAGCATTTCGTCGATTCTATAAATATGGCACACAATTAAATGTTCATCTTCCCCATTCTTTCTCCTCCTCCCATCCACTAATGCAAGCTCTTCTGCCTCCTCATTCTGTTATACACCTTCTCCTATCTCTTTCCAAATCCAAACCACCACTTCCCTCCTTCACCAAACTCCCCCACCCCCTCCCTTCACGAGCAATTACATACAGAATGTGAATATACATGCACTTGCAGATCATGATATCTTATTCTACAAACAAATAATTAGATCACTTAGTTAAAATGGTAGCATGGTATATATTTTTTTGATTTGCACCGGGTGTCCGAGTCTCTTTGAGCCCCGACTAATCCCGGGGGTGCACAGGCCCTCGGCAAGGAGTTTCCCGCAAGTGCACCACGGTTAATTCAGGTTTTACCCAGTCCGATGGCCCTCAGAAATTGTTTGCACCTAGTGGGTTTCGAACTTGAGACAGCATGGTATATATTTCAAAAGCAGGTAAGCCGTACTTGTGATGATTCCCAAGGTCAAATATAACTACTAAGATATATAATAATTGCCATGATACTGTTCTATCGAAGCGGGTGCTTTAGAAGTTTGGCCCGGTTTTTTTGGTGTCCTAGGGGAGTGTGATTGAAATTTCTAATCCAATAAGGCCCTATCTAGTGAGTAAGCTGGAGTCTCCAACCATGTGCCAGTTGTTCAACTGAGTGGTACAAGACTCAAAGATCGCACCACCTTGTTGATTGGGGCACTCCCAAAACCACCGCACACACACACNCAAAAAAAAAAGATGTAACAAAATTACATCTCATTGAGATGACTGATGCACCAAGGAAGAAATAAAGAAAGTTGACAAATCAGACTCCAATTTGATTAAAATCAGCTTACTGAATATGCTAACTGCGGTCACAAGCTTCCTGGATGAACACGTTAACTGATTTGCATTTTTTGAATAAAAAAAAGTTTTAAGAGTTTATAGAGTAGACATTAAGAAGAAAGCTGGAAATTTTCCAATAGAAAAGATACAGGATGGTGAAACACTGAGTGTCCCTCTTTCGGTACAAAGGCTAAGACTCAAGGTCAAGAATAAATTAGGAGCTTATGCAAGTAAGTAGATTAAAAAGGAATTCAGAAGTCACTTAACCTCTCATAATTAGACTAAACATTTTCTTCCTTACCTTCCTTTTTTTTTTCAATAAAAATCTTTCTTCCTTAACTCACTATTCACATCATAAATTAAAATCAGGAAATATAGAATACTATAATTTTATGAGGATCACTACAGGTGCTCATAGAATTAATGATGATATTCTACATGGACTATTCCCACTACGCAGAGTTTGACTCGAACCACCATAAAGATAATAGGAAAAAGCAACCCATTCATACTTTCAGCTTCAACATGTAAGTAATATAGGGACATTTGCACAAATGGATTTTTTGAGACCACTACTCAAATCATATCCCATTTAGCCAGTGCGTTAAATTTGTCTACAAAAAGAAAAATACACTCAACTATTTTTTAAGGTAAGATTTAGCCCACTGAGCTAGCAGAGACAGAAATTAAAGAGACGCATCAAAAAAGACCATATCGCAGCAAGTATGACTACATTTCGAGCCATATTTCAAAGACATCTTTTTTGAAAATATCACGAGTCAAAATAATCTCATTGATCTCGAAGACGGTGTCAATATACTATGTGAGTTCAGGGATATCTTTATTACACCAAATGAAGCAAAAATGAACTATTTACCCTCCAGAATGCACTCTCAACCCCTTCAACTATTCTTCTATTCCTCTAACTCCAAAACCCAAAAATACAAAGAGGAGCAACCTTCCTTAACTCCTTTTCCCTATCATTCATTTCCTCATTTTTGAATAGCCAATACTTTCTAATGCTACAAAATAGAAGCCTGCTCAAAAAATGGTTGTGGAGATTTGCTGAGGACAGAACAGCCTTGTGGAAGAATGTAATACAGCAGAAATATGGACAAAATGGTCAGTGGTGCACTGAAGAATCCACTGACACTTACGGAGCTGGACTATGGCGGACCATCAGGTTCTTCTGGAATAACCTTGGGAAGGACATTACCTTCCCAGTGGGCAATGGCAGGAAAATCCTTTTCTGGAAGGATAACTGGGATGGTCAAGGCACTTTGCAAGAGGCTTTCCCCACCCTCCTTCAACATCAGCACCAACCAAAATAGCACAATAGATGATACCAGGACAACTCAGAGATGGAACCTAATTTTCAGGAGGTTTATGAAATGATTGGGAGGTTGAGAGAGTGGCTGCTCTACTTGGTAGAATAGGAACTTTCACAGGTACCACCAATGACCCTGATATTATCAGATGGAGTCACAAGACAGATGACAAATTTTCAGTCAGCAGAATTTACAGGAGGGCCCTTTCAGAGCTGACAGGATGAGAAAGAGGTCCCTGGAAAGCTATTTGGAGAAGCATGGCACCTGATAAGGTGAAATGTTTCTCCTGGTTGGCAGTAAGGAGGGCATGTCTTACCCATGAAGCTTTACAGAAAAGGAAATCTCACTTAGCTTCCATATGCCCTCTTTGTATGGAAGCTGTTGAAACAAACAGCCACCTTTTGCTCCAATGCAAGGTAACCTCTCGGGTCTGGTCCTTATTCATCACCTTGGCTGGGGAAAGCTAGACAATGCCAGAGCACACAGCTGATCTATTGAGTTGCTTGATCAGAAGGGGAGTGAGCAAAAGCCAAAAGAGATGGACTTGCATATGGTGGACTATATGGAAGGAGAGCAAAAGAGAATCTTCAAAGGCAGATCAAACTCCATTCAGAAGATCAAAGGAAAATGCATTTCTACTTTATGTTTTTGGTGCAAAGAGCAATGTATAGTAGATGAAATACAGATGGTGGATCCTGGGTTTGTTGTAATTAGCTATCTATGTAATCACACTTTTGGAGGTGGCCAGCATACCCTTAATGTTAATGCATACATGTCACCAGTTTTTTTAAAAAAAAAACATTGTTCTTGGCAAAAACTTGAATAAGCCATAAAACAACTGATACCTGTAAAGAGAAGAAAAAACTGCAGTCCGGCCTCTTCGCTGATGAAGAATGAGAGAAGGAGCAGTCCGGACCCCGGTTGCACATTCCTTTCAGAAAAAATTTGCATAAGGATGCCTCCCTTGTGGAATGCCAATCACCATAGACCATTATATCACTCTTTCCAGCAACAGCCGAAGAGCACTGGCTTCTCATCTATTCAACATCGAAAAGGAAGATGATATCAAAATCTTGACATCAAATAAAACAGCAAAGTAAAAACAGAATACAGTACCTCTTTGACTACACTAGCCAAATTTTGAGCCACGTTATGTGCTAAAGATTGATTGTGCCCCAAAAATGGAACAGAAATGCATTTCCTTGTTTCACTACCTTGTTCACGGAGCTTATAATTCATATCTAAGGCATCAGCATCTAAATACTGCTCACAGTCGAGATGGCACTCGTGCTGATATTCATTTGGATTATAACAAGATGGTATGCCACTCGATGTAGCAAGAAATTGGGGTCGATATCGATGCAAAGAGTTCAGAACTTCATCATCTGCAGCAGCACAAGCTTAGTACAAAAAACAAAAGGATCTAAACTGGTAAAATTCAGGATGACATACATGACTCAGCAACTTGGTTCAGTGACGATTGCAAGAGATTATGGAATAAGCACCAGTCTTCTTCATTTTTCGGAAGCACTATTTCTCTGTCTTTTGTATCATCCAACTTGAAGAGTTGTCTTAAATGTTCAAGGCGGTGTTTGTCCTTCATTTGGAGATATATGTAAGAAGAAACCTCAAATCCCAGCAAATAAAGCAAAAGAACCAGGGGAGAAGAGGGAGGGGAGGGGAGAGAATATCCTATAGTCATGTGGTTTTACCTTGAAGGCACGCTGCCAGAACTGAAACGCACATGCATTTGCCATACAGATTACCTCTTTTCTACCCGATAAACCAGTGGTCCTAGAATCTCCACTGAAAAAGTCGTCAATGAACTTCATGAACTGGAAAATCAAATTTATTGATCAAAGAATGTTCAATTAATCTAAACATCAATGAAATTGGCATTCTCAAATTCAAGCATATAGGGATAGTACCAAATTTTCTTGGCCAAAAGGACGAAGAATGGGCTGTGGCTGCATATCCATCAATATACCAAGAACAATGCCTTCTCGTAACATTCCTATGGCTCCAAACTTGACTATTAATATAGAAGCATCCAATGAAAGAGAAAAACTGGCAAGCAATCTTCCATAAAAAGTAGGTTCATAACGGCTCCTTGGAGATACTTTCTGTAGTGCATGAATGTCAACAAGCAAACTCAATGCATCCTCAACCACTTCAGGTTCTGGAGGGTCTAAAGCCTTCCGTAGCAGAACTAAACCAAAGATCCATAAGTTAAATTTTAATATCCCACATTTTAGACAACAAACTTACACAAATTGATGATAATAACACTCAAGACCGTGCTAATTAGGATGAATGGCAGTTGTTCAGCCCATTTATAAACTGATTAGTCATGCTCTGTGCCTAAACTATGGGTAACAACTGAGCAGGTCGGTTCGACCTCTTGGTCCAACCAGCCCACCCTGTAGAGGGTGCTGTGGATCAGATAATAGAGTAGATTGGACAAGTTTTTTGTAATACTTGCAGCAAATTTATCTCATGCCATTATTCCCATTCTTTTGGCTGTAGGCATGGGAGGAAAGTCTTCACACTTCAGAAACAAATTATAAATACAAAAGACTCTACATAGATTCACTCCTTACCATATTAGTCATTTCAATTCTCAGTTGATAACATGTACTAAATTGTTAATGAATACATTTTGGATTTTGCATTGTGACCTTGATAACCAACATATCTCTTAGACCTTCAAGACTGCCAGTGTTCACAGAAGAGCAAATTACAGCTCAAGCAACAATACGATCTCAGCTCTCACACTGAGAACCATAGAAGATTTTACAGAACCAACCAGAATCATTCTCCTAATCTGATAGTGAATTGCAGTAGCTACAGTTAACAAGCATATGGAGATCAGCAAGCACTTTTTTGAAAATGCTACAATCACTTTGGATATAAACTTTCATGGAGAAAGAATATATAACAATCAAGCAGTAATATGATGAAATAGCTAATTAGCTATCTGAAATTTCACTTCTAGAGTTATGTATGTTCTACAAAATGATGCACATCTGTCCAATTTAATGGGTTGACATGTCCAGTTAGTTCGCTTCATGAAAGTTAAAAGACATCCAATATCGGCCACATGCTCCTCCAAATTTGGGACAAACAATCTTGTTAACTCGTTATCTGGTCTTATCCAACCGTTACCTCATGAACTCGCTTTGGAGGTTCAATTAAGCATAATAATCCATTTTCTTCACATATATTATTCCACAACCACTCTTAACACCCTGTTCTCAACAAAACTTCTTCAAGATGCATGTTTCAGGATGATAGAATCAGGAAGCATAGAGAAGTCGGCAAAACATTTTCCATAATAATTCTCATAGCACTCGTAACAGTAAAGCAAATTCTTAGTAGCGCAAGACTAACGACGTAGAAAGAAAATAGGGGGAGAACAAACAAGACAATCATACATCTCTTCCATCCCTAAGCATGCTTTGTTCATTTTCCTTGAATTAGAGAAATTTCACAACAAAACTCAAGTTCAAGCAACAAGCAATTTCATGAAGATAATCATGTAAAAGGAAAGGGAAAGAAAAGAAACTCTGATGCTCAGAATCCAGCAAAAAAAGCACAGAATTTTAGCTGATTACCTTTGGGATCATTGATGGCTTTAGATTCAGCACAGCAAAGGAAAAGTACTTGCTGCCTTAACGATAATCTCAGTATTGCAGGAGGCTCATAATCCTCTAATTGACCGTAAAATGATCTTTTTACCAATCGATATACATGGCCGTCACAAGTCCGTCCAGTTCTCCCTCTCCTTTGGTCTGCCTGTATCTTAAAATATTAGAAGCAATAATCGCATGAAGAGAGATCAGTATTGGCAAACATGGGCTCACTTAGTACCTGTGATTTGGAAACCCACACAAGCTCTGCAGAATCTGTTTTCCTATTATTATCCCAGAAAACTTGTAAAGAACGGCAAGAATCAATGACATAGCCCACCATTGGTATCGTAACAGAAGATTCTGCAATATTTGTCGCCAAAATAACCTGGCGAAAAGTTTAAGTTTCAGATAGAGGCATCAGTATTTTTTAGGCATCAACATTGTAGAGACGAGAATGGAGTAACCATATTTAGTTGCAGAAATAAAACCAGGAAACGGGGTACAGGGAAACGTTAAGAGATGTTATAAAAATGTTCTTTCCTGCAAGAACTCTTTTCTCTGTCATTTGAGCAGGCCGGGGGCTGTGGGGGGTTATAAGTACTTTAGTTGTTCCCTTTTTTTGATGGAGGTGTATGGGCCACCTTGCATGCACCTCGACTAATTCTATCGGGTATGTGCTACCTCCCAAGTCCCACTAGCACAGGTACCGGGTAAATTTGTCCACCAAAGCTTGGGGCCTTGTGCAAATGAGAATCACCTAGTTTTTTTGTCTCTACTGGGATTTGAATAATAACCCGAGACCTCATGGTTCTCCCTACTTTATTGACCAACTATGTCACACCCTTGGGTGCAGTATTCTGCCTGCTTTAAGGACCGTCTCCACAGATTTTTGAGATGCTGATGGATGTTGAAAAAAGAGAGTTAGGAAAGCATACCTTACGATGCGACTTGCAGATTTTCATGGCATTGAGAGCTTGTTCAGTGTCGATACTACGATGTAGAATATGAACCTTAAATGTTTCAAAGAAACGCTTCAATAAGCGCCACTGCTGCTCAAGTGCATAGTATGTTGGAAGGAAGACCAAAATTCCCTTTTCAATATCCATTTCGTTTTTATGAATGTATATAATTAAATTGAGTATGAGCTGATACATTTCAGGCTCGATATCAGCAGCAACTTCCCGTGGACTTGGACTAGAACAGCATTTCAGAGCCGTCTCTTCTGATTCCATATTAAGGAGTTCAGCTACCTGTTAGGAAAATAATAACTACCTGTTAGGAAAATAATACTCATTGCAGATTCCGACTTATGTAAAATGGAATACATTAGTAATTCATAGAAAGCAAATATTGCATATCCTCTAAATAAATCGCTTGCTGCTCTTTTTTGATGAAGTTAGGATGTTCAATATTATTCCCTTTCTGATAAATTTTAAATATTCCGTAGTCTTGCAGACAAAGCAGAAATATTACCCTGTATAAATTTTTTTGCACCATCAAAATATACCATGCAGTGACCCGAAATTGCATAAACTGCAATGAGTTTTCTCAGCAACATGCATCATAGTAGTCAAATAGGAAAAGGGAAATTAATTAAGTGGAAGACCACAGTAAATGTACGTCCTATTTTAGATGTTGAACAGTTTGTAAGGTGAATAAGGGGTTAGTTTTTTATTACTGTGTTAGAAGTTCTGATGTTTAGTACTTAGAAACTAGACTAGTTTGATAACATTAAGTTGAACTTGAAATAACTACCTTCTTCAAAATTTATTTGACCCACTTTCCTTTTTTATATGCTAAGGAATTATTTGACCCCTTTCCCCAACCTGCAATCCATCCCATAAAAATTCAATGTAACTTACAATATTAGTATTCTATGCTAATATCACTTTAGTCTTCATGTGACATCCTCATAGCATATAACTCATATTCACACATTTCATTTGTTATTTTAAACAAAGAGAAGGCATTTACTTGAGCGGAAAAGTTAGAAGTACCAAATCATGGTATCTTGGATCTATTCTTTCTAAATTAAGGTAATCTTACTATTTGAAAACTTGCGCATTCTTCCCTTAAATGGATAATTTTGTTATTTTGAAGTTAATACCATAGAGTGCAAATGATAGGTTATTTATACATTCACAATTTCAGTAAATATTATGTTATGGAACATATATAAACCTAGCTTTGGAATGGAATGTGGTGCCACTTGCATTAATGTGTGTTGTCTGGAGTGAGGAATAGAAGAGCTTTTGAAGGTGTAGAGTTGAGTCCCCCCCCCCTCCCTCTCCGTTAAGGAGTACCCTTCGTTCCCTTATTTTCTTATGGTGCACAGGAAGTCCCTATTGTATAGACGAATGGTGGAGTTTGTAGAGAATCAGTTGATTTTTTAGATTTTTTATTTTTTTTGATGAAGTATCAATTGATTGTGTAGATTCTCTACTTTTTAGTATACCACTTGTATACGTTCTTTTGATGAACTTCTTTATGATATGAAATATGTTTACTTGATCAATAATTTTTTTTAAAAAAATAGAAAAAATAGTAATGCATCAAATAGTCAAAGAGAGTCATCTATTTTAAGATGAAGAGAATATAATCCGAATCATCCAGCCAATAGTGTCACTTAACAATATGGTGAATTGTCAAATTCAAAATATTCACTTCTAGTGAGCCATAGTTACCTACATGAAAACATCTACTATTTTTAAATGATAATGTATCTACCTATTTAAGGCCTAGTTGGTGCAAATTATCTTAAGGATTTTAGATTTGTAATAAGAACACATTAGTTATTTAAAAGGGAAAATACATAAAAAAAAAACCTGAACTTGGCGCGAGAATTTACTTTAGTACTTAAACTACACGGGTGTTTATCTACCCCCTTAACATCTTTTATGTGAATTATTTTCAACCCTCCGAACACCAGCCTTGTGCGCGTGTTGTTACAGCTTAGAACGGCGAGTTAGTCATCTTTTAACATTTTTTTAAAATTAAATTTGCCCCTCCAACGGTAATATCCGACCCATTACCCATTTGAAGAACAATCTTCACTTTTTAAGAACCCTAATTACCTCTTCTCCCTCACCAACCAATCATCCAAAAATGGTGACCTAATTTATTATATTTTTCTTGATTTTTCTCAAATCTTAGCTCTTCAAACCTAAAAGTTGAATCTTTGAAGGAATTATTGTTCTTCAAAATGTAAGATTCAAACTTATTCTTCTTCATCTATTATTTTGATTTTTGTTTCCTCACTTTTCAATTTTTTCAGATTGTTTATCAGTTTTTTCAGATTGTTTACCAGTTTTTCAAGATTGTCGTTACTTCTTGAACAAAATTGTAGCACACAATGCGATCAATTACTTCACGCTAACGAAAGAAAAATCTTCAGATTAGGTCTTGTAGATTTGAGAGAATGAGAATCGGGCTTAGAGATTTAGGGATATTTGTTTAGAAATGGGTCGGGTTGTATTTTGGGAACGGGTGGATTATATAAAATGGGTAAGATATTTTTTAAACCCTTAGCGACGTGGACCAATGAAAACGCGTGTGTGTAACAATGCCTAGCCTTCAACTGGGCTGGTGTTCGGAGGGTTGAAAATAATTCACATCAAATATGTTAAGGGGGTATATAAACACCCGTGTAGTTTAAGTACTAAAGTAAGTTTTCGTGCCAAGTTCAGGGGGGTTTTATGTATTTTCCCTATTTAAAAAGCACTTGCATGTTGCATCTTTTATATCATTTTATTTAATGCTGACCAAGGGTGGAATAAAATGGAAGGATCGGGTTGATATAGTGTGTTGTTGGGGTAAAGGCTTAGGCAGTTGTTATTGCACTTGCAACAAATCAGAACACAATAAATCAAGTATCTCAAGAAATAACCATTGGAAACAATGACCTTCCATCAAAATTTTAATTTAGAAATGAAATATTCTTATTCCCTATATTGGTCTACATGAAAGCAAAACAAACAAAAGGTTATCGTGTTCCAGAATGACCTCCTTGGAGAAAACTTCAAGCTTATGTTTAGAAGCACAACTCGGAGAAGCAATAACAATAGTGGAATTCAATGCAACTGCTTCATTTCTAGCAGACATATTTGCAGCCAATTACAAAGCCCAATAACTAAGAAAAATAGGGGAAAATGGATAAAATAATAGAACACGAGAACTGACAGTTGTAATTGAATGTTAACAGAAAATTTTCAACAAATAGGACTATATGAACAATAACAGATTCATGTATCCACCCAAGGCAGTAGGACAAAGCCAAGTCAGGTTGACTCAGCGCACTTCAAAACTACCATTATGACCAGTAAACCATGAATTTAAACATAAATAAACGAACTTAATCAGGAGAGAGGAGAATGCCAAAGTTACAGATTTTCCACTAACAGCGATTGATGGAGTATGCGTTAAAGACCATAGATGCATGACAACTTTTCAATATAAGGAACAAGTTGCTGAATGAATTTTCCTTTTTTTTGGACAAGTAAATGAAATGGATAATCTTCTCTGAAGTAGATGAATCATACCTGCTCAATATATGAAATTTTTCGCTGATATATGGTGTCTTGTCCGGAACTAGGGATTGCCAACAGCTCTACTCTTTCACCCCTAGCGAGATCCCTAAAGTATTCACGGTATCTTGCTATATCAGCAGTAGCAGACATTAAGACCACCCTGTAGAGTTGAACCAAATAGATAGCACACAATCAGTTTATCACCAATGAGATTATGATGCACACACAATTATATATAAAATACAGAAGAAGAAAAGAACAAGAAAGAATGTTACCTCAGATCAGTTTTTTTAAGCAAATACTGCTTGACGCAAACAAGAAGGAGATCTGACTCTACAGATCTTTCATGCACTTCGTCAAGAATGATAACTTTGTAGTTTAGTGCATTCAAGCCCGTCTCTAGCATTTCTTCCAGCAGAACTCCAGCAGTTTTGAACACAATCTTAGATCTGTGACATAACATTGACTTGATAAGTTTAAGTAATGTGATACATCACAGCGAAAGAAACAATAATAATTAGTTGAATAAAATTGTTGGATGTGATTGGAATACAAACACGTTCATATATTCATTATGGATATTCATTAATACTGTTTCACAAAAGAGCGGGGACATCACCAAGGAAAAGGTAAAGATTGGTATATTTCCTTTTAACCACAACATCTCAGTTCAAACATCAGAATAATTCCATGATGTTCCATGCAAACTGCATCTTGATAAATCAATGCTTAAGGTGCCAAAATGACTTCCCGTGTAACAGCCACTGATGAGAGGAGCGATTACTGAAATTTTTTCTCCTATTCGGCTAAGATTTGTTTCAAATTAGTATTGAGTCTGGGATATCTAAGCTGGAAGTTTCATTATGAAGCTGCTCTTAGCTTCTTATATATATATATATATATATATAGTAGAATATATGTTTTAAATTAGTTTACTGTATGTTATAAATTACTAATTTTGATTTTAGATGAATTTTATTTCCCGTTTCATCATTAGTTCCAAGAGCAGATGTACTAATGTCAACATAGTGCTTCTATTTCCCGTTTCATCATTAGTTTCAATGGACGCAAAAGATTCATTTAGGGGACATGACTAATGGGGCCTAAGGTGTAGTCATGATGATATGCTTACCTTACAGCCAGCGTTCTTAGGAGTCTTTTCTAGTCTATTTAGGGATTTGCATGTCAGTAGTAAATTTAGAGAACCTCTAGTGTCGGTGAATCACAGATTATTGGATTTCTTTATGAAGTACTAATTTTTTTACTAGTGATTAGAGGGATGGGGAAAGCCCCCATATAAAAACAGTACACCAAATAGGGCAAAATTGTGAGATTTTATATATCGACCTCAAGCTTGAGATAATGAGTAGCTGTTGGAACACACCCTAAGACTCTTAACTTTAAAAACTGTGCATGTGTGTTTAAACTAAATGATATTCGTCAAATAAAATGTTTTCTCATAAGTGAACCCTTGGCAAGAGTAAAGACTATGTTACTCAACTATCCAAACATGCTGCCCATGCAGGTGCACCAAAAGGTTTTATATTATGTAAACTTTTGCTTTTGCTGTCTGATATATAGCTTCTGTTATAGGATGCAACGCACTCAAACTTCAGATCAGAAGAAGAATAGCGACCAACTCAAACATTATGAGTGAAAATTTGAAACTCAAGCAAGGCATGGATGAAGAGTTCATCTGAGAGAAAACCAACAAAACCTACCTTTCTGAATAAACTCTCGAGTGTCCTATATGGTAACCAACTTCTCCACCTACTTCACATTTGCGAGCCTTCGCTACCATTCTAGCAACTGCAACCACAGCAAATCTCCTTGGCTGTGTACAAAGTATGGGTTCCATGTTTGCTTCCAGTAGAAACTGAGGGACTTGCGAGCTTTTTCCTTAAAAACCAAGCAGCAAGTTACCAATTGAATCGAGCATATTGATAAATTCTAAAACAGTAGCATGACATTAAGCAAATGTTGTGCACATTTAACAAAAATTTACTTTTGTTGGAAATCTTTTTTCCAACAACTTTGACCACTAAGGCTTTGACATGTCGAAAGAAATCATCTATTCTTTTTTACCCCACTGAGATTTGAACTTGAGACCTCATAATTCTCGACCTACTTTATAGACCACTAAATCATACACTTGCTCTTGATCACACAACTTAAAGGAAGTGTGACAAAGTCAAACCCTTATGGTAATTCTACAGGGACAAACACTTGCATTTCTAACTAGAATTTCGTGTTAGATGAATCCACAATATAAAGCAATGACTTCGCACTCAAGGGCTTGACCTAGTGGTCTACGAAGTGGACCAATTCTTAAAGACTGAGTTTCAAACCCCAACAAACAAACAAAAAAACACAAGGTAAATTCTTCTCATCTATCTAGACTAGACTACTGGTGTGAGGTAGCACGTATCATAACCTAGGTGTACACAAGCTGGCCCGATCACCAAGTTATTGAAAAAAACTATAAAATACCAAGACTCATGTGCATGTTATTCTACTCCCATGACACTTAAAAATGCCTCTTTCTTTCTCTCTCTCCATACTCCAATGATTCAGTATACTTTTTATCATCCGTCAGTATGCCATTAGATCATTGAAATTTGAAAAGTAACCACTAGAACTACAATTTTAAGTTCTGTAAGTTCGTTCAAGAAAATGAAACATCTTTTATGACATATACTCCATTAAAAATAATAATTATTTTCAAATCCCAGCAAAAACAAAACACTGAGTGATTTCTTCGTATCTACATGTTGCTAGTGGTAGGTATTCCGTGAAATTAATACAGGTGCCCGTTTATCAAAAAAAAAATCAAAACCTTCAATGTACATATATCCAGTCCGATTCCTATTCTCATAGATAAAGCAGCTCTAAATACATTCCATATATAATCAGAGTCCAAAATAAGTATATACATGTTCAGCAACTACTTATATAGAGATTGAGCAAGAGGAGAATTAGTACCGCAACCAGTTTCACCGATGATAAGAGTGACGCGATTCTCCTGAATTTTCTGAATGATTTTGCTCTTATAAGCGGCAACTGGTAAAACAGGAAACTCCAACGATGATGATGAAGTCGGAGAAGACGGCGGTGATATCTCCGGCAGTGATGATGATGAAGTCGGAAAAAACGCCATTGGCCGGAGAAATCAAAGCCCTAAAAAAAGCTTAGCGAACGAGTTTAGGCGACTAGAACGATGAAAAAAATGTGAATTCTTCTGCTTTTTTTGCTAGATGAATGGGAACTGCTCCCGCGGTCCCGCCTATGGTATTTATAGTGTGGCGGTAATCTCACGCGCTAGAGAATACGTGAATTGTGTGTGTGTGTGCTGACTGAATATTACAGTCAATGGTCATTCAAAATTAAAATTTATTTCAATATTTGTTTTTGTCCTAAATAGAATTTTGTTTGTCCCAATGCAAATCTGTCTAAATATAATTTCTACTATATTATAAAAGGGAGTTTATGCCCAAATATAATATATAATATTTAAGATTGGACTTTTCCCAATCTTCAATATTATATATTATAGGCGGAATGACCTGGAAGACTCCTGTACTTGGCTCCTTTTGTCAGTTGGACCCTCCTACTCATCACTTTGCCAATCAAACCCTTAAACTCATCAAAACACAATATTTTAAACCCCTCTGACCATTGACCGAGCTTATGTGGCATTAATATTGGTGAGTTGGAAATATGCGTGATTACTAGCGCTTAGAAGCGAGTTAAAACAATATTTTTAAAAAAAAAAAAACAATTTAACAAAATTTAAAAAAAAATCATCTTCTTCAACCCTCCTTCACCCACACCCACCATTTCTTCTTCTCCACCAGCCCTCTCTCCTCTACCCCTCACCACATCCCTCACCTTTCTTCTTTCTCCAGCCCATTCTTCTTTCTCCACCCCCACATTCACTCTTCTCCGCCTTTTCTCCGCCTCCTCTCCGCCTCTTCTTCTTCTTTTTTTTAATACAAATCAGTAGCCTCAACTTCTTCTAAAATTTTCGTTTTTTAGGTTTGAAAAATATTAGTATCATTCTTTTATTAGTTGGTTTCAACGAGGAGATGCAGATAATGTGAAGAATGATTGTGACTATTGAAAATTTTAAAACTCCATTGATAAGTTTGAAAAAGCTTAAAAAATAATAAATGGGTCTTGTGAATTTGTAAAATTACTTAAATTTTTTGATTGGGGTTCATTGAGTTTGTGTTGGTGAACTTGTAGTTGAATTTACAAGTTAAATCAAGAAGAATTTGATCTGATGGGTATGAATCTAGTGCTCAATTTGTGACCAAATATGAAGAAGATGACTATTTGAAAAGTTAAAGAAATTAAAAAATTGATTTATTTGATTTTTAAAAATTTTTTAGCACTTAATTTCGCATGTGGCACTAAAAATGATGTGAAATTTCACGTGTAATCGCGTCCATTACACGCACTCTGACCGGAGGAGAAAAGGGTTTAAAATGTTGTTTTCTGATGGGTTTAAGGGTCTAGTTGGCAAAGTGATGAGTATGAGGGTTCAACTGACAAAATGAGTCAAGTACAAGGGTCTTTCAGGTCATTCCGCCTAAAATAAATCGTCTATCTTTCCATTTGTTGGACCTTTAATTATTATTATTTTAATTAAAAGTATCTTTTTCAAAAAAACGAAATTATAAAATGTCATATGTAATTTATAAAGTTTTGATAAAATAGTTAATATTAACTTATTAATCTATATGTTGATATAATTAAGACTAATTCATAAATAATCTAATCGAACTAAATTTATTCGTGTTGATAATTATTGGAACTGAATTTTTTTAAAAATACATATGGGAGTAGTGTGTTTTTGGATCTGAATTTTTAAATGATGTATCTACAGTATGATGCTCTAAATAAACTTATATTTTTTTGGCTTAAGTCATCCACGACCTCTTAAAATTATCCGCATAATTGGCTTAAGTCATTCACGGCCTCTTAAAGTTATCCGTATAATTCATTTAGACATTTTAATTACGACTTGTACCTATTGAACACTTAAACTATTCAAAATATTTACATATTAAACACAAAATGCTTATGTGGCAAAATAAGTGTAGTTCACTCTAGTTGGGCGCGTGAGTAGATTCCAGATTNTCATTTTAAAATTACCAAAAAAGTATTATAAATAATAATAATTAACAACTTAAACTATCTGAAAGACATTTTAAAAGGGTTAATTTTGTAATTTTATCCATATCACATAAATTAGGACAAAGTGACCAGTAATGTACGTTATTTCAAAGTTACATAAAAATATTATAAATCACAATAATTAATAACTTAAAACATTTTTTTAAAAAATATGAAAATTTGGATGACTCTCCAAATTTCATTTATGTCACATAAATTGAGACAAGAAAAATAACATATATTGGGTCCATTTTAATTTATTTGTCTTATTTTTTTATATATTTAAAAATTGCGTAAAAATACTATAAATCATGATAATTGACAACATAAAATATGTTTTGAAAAAAAAAATCACTGATTCTTGAAGTGAATCTATCGTAAAAATACTATAAATCATGATAATTGACAACATAAAATATTTACAACATGTTGTATGGGGGTAGTCTTATTATGCCTTAAATACCGTCAAAGAAAGTACAGATTTGTGATAAAAAAAATTATTCCTTTATCCACGCAAACAATCGCTTCAAAAACTCGATTATTAGCCCCAAAACATACCATTTATATTATTGGGCATTGTGGGACTTTTAAAAGCTTTTATAATATAGTAGAATATATATATATGTCACAAATGGAAAAGTCTCAATCAAGGAAATGGAAAAGTCCCAATATATCATTTACAAATAACTTAAAAAGCATTAAAAATTACAATAATTACTAATTTAAAATATTTAAAAGTTATATAATGAAATAGGTTGACTCTCAGAATTCTATCAGGCTCACATATATTAAGACATAAAAAATAACACATATCATTTTAAAATTACCAAAAAAGTATTATAAATAATAATAATTAACAACTTAAAATATCGGAAAGACTTTTAAAAGAGTTAATTTTGTAATTTTATCCATATCACATAAATTAGGACAAAGTGACCAGTAATGTACGTTATTTCAAAGTTACATAAAAATATTATAAATCACAATAATTAATAACTTAAAACATTTTTTTAAAAATATGAAAATTTGGATGACTCTCCAAATTTCATTTGTGTCACATAAATTGAAACAAGAAAAATAACATATATTGGGTCCATTTTTATTTATTTGTCTTATTTTTTTTATATTTAAAAATTGCGTAAAAATACTATAAATCATGATAATTGACAACATAGAATATGTTTTGAAAAAAATACAAAAAATACCGCTGATTCTTGAAGTGAATCTATCGTAAAAATACTATAAATCATAATAATTGACAACATAAAATATTTACAAAATGTTGTATGGGGGTAGTCTTATTATGCCTTAAATACCGTTAAAGAAAGTACAGGTTTGTGATAAAAAAATTTATTCATTTATCCACGCAAACAATCGCTTCAAAAACTCGGTTATTAGCCCCAAAACATGTCATTTATATTATTGGGCCCGTGCTATTATCTAGTAATGACAATAAAATCCTAATATGCCATTTATTTAAGGTTAAAAATATTTTTAATGTATGAAAAATAATTTATAAATCTTTGACACTCACAATACCACATAGATTGATACTCTAAACCTAATGGATTTTTCATACGATAAACTTTATCTTTCGTCATTTTTCATTTTTTTAGAGGACAGTGAAATTATATAAGTTTAACGATAGAATAAAATAAATATTTAAGAGAAAAATAAAATAAATAACAATATATTATATACAAATTTCAAGCTAGTTAGACTATATTGTAATGAATGTTTTCGCGTATATCATATTTCAAAGAGGAACGATAAGGTAGTAAAGTGTGAATTCACCACACGCGAGTTTAATTATTTTTGTTCGCTTATCAACAAATGAATCGTTAGCTTTAGAGACAACAGATAAATTTATTAAGAATTTTTTCTACAAATCATCTCGAAACTTTAAACTGCATTCATGCTATTGATATTCCGTTTATTTCGCCGCATCTCAATTAGCTTAATATCAATTATTACGAAGGTTCGTGCGTGGTGCGGCTTATTCTAGTGCCATAAAATGAAATGCATTTGTCCGCGATGTAGCTTGTCAAAGGTTTTAAGAAATATGAGTCAACCTTTCGTGCTGCTCTAACTGGAATCATTAAGAATTTTGCTGAGACAGTTGTTTTGCTACCATGTATTTAATACGTCCTTGTTGATAATAATTATCTATATTAGAAAAATATCTTAATATTTTGCACAAATTAATCAACTTGAAATAGACAATAAAAAATAATTGATTATAATTAGAAATAATATAAATTTCTTAATCAAAATAATTTAAAGTACTCAAATTATACATATACATTAACATTAAATACACATCGACTTGAATAAAATTCAAAAAAAATTAACGTTAATCTGAAATAAATCAATGAAATACAATATTATAAAAGGAAATTATATTAATGAAAAAAATCAATTTGAAGTTAACAAATATGGATAAAATTAGCTGAAAAATAACTTACAGACCTAAACTTTTTTTAAAAAAAATTATAAGAAGCAAAATCAAAATTTTTATTTGCACTCAAGAAAAATAAATCTAAAGCTTAACCATAAAAGGAAAATATTTTAATGTTCTTACAAAAATTCATTAAAATTGTTACTACTTTTAAATGAGTGTTGTTTTAAAAGATTTGATATATCACAAAAAATTAATCTCTTGAAATTAAGATTTCTTAGTGAAGACTCTGAGGAAAAAATGGTGATTTAGTAATCCAAGGTTGAAGTTATCTAACGCAATCAACAAACAATTTGTATTCATGAGTTAAAAAATATAATTATATTCTTGTATCAATTAATGTAATCAGAAGCGGATCTACAAAGGGCAAAGTGGTGTCACGTGACACTACTTCATCGAAATATATATATATATGTATATATATATAATTGATTTAAACCAAAAATAAATAAAAAATCTAAAGCTTAACCATAATAGGAAAATAATTTAATGTTCTTACATAAATTCATTAAAATTATTGCTAGATTTAAATGAGTGTTGTTTTAAAAGTATTGATACATCACAAAAAATTAATCTCTTGAAATTAAGTTTTCTTAGTGTAGATTTTGAGGTAAAATTGGTGACTTGGAAAATTAAAGGTTGAAGTTATCTAACGCAACTGTATCAACAATAAACTTGTATTCATGAGTTAAAAAATATAATTATATTCTTGTTTCAATTAATGTAGTCATAAGCAGATCTACAAAGGCCAGGGAGTGTCAACATTGCTTCATCAAAAAAAATTATATATATATTTAATAAAGTGACACTCCTTAACACTAAAGTGCTCTCAACTTCGTTGTTTATCTGTGCTAGTTCCACAGTCAAGATCACGTGTTTGAACCTGAAAGTCGTCATTTCTCGTACATTTTAAGTTACATCTGAAGTCATCCATTCACCCTTCTCTCAGGGGCATATATAAAAAAACTATTTAATATTATTATTTTTAAAAGATTATTTTGTATGCATTTTTTGAAAAAAAAATTAGAGAAGGTATAGCAGCAGTGAGCGTGAAATGTGTTTTACTTATGGTTTGTTTCTTTTTTTAAAAATGGCGACATATTGTTTTATTTATTGTATTTCATTTTTAACCGGTGATACCCCTTGCAAAAAATCATGCATACGTGAATGTAGTATTGAACACATATATATTCATGCATCATATGTACATGTATATGCATTGTATTCATGTATCAATACACTATTATATAATATGTATTTAATACATTTTCTAACAATATACATTCATGTATTAATGCGCCCTAAATCAAAACATTGTGTTTTAATTCATCATATATCATGAGACAAATATATCTATTTTTATGTATAAATGCATTCCATATATTTTATTGATACATTAGTATTAAGAGAACACATACAATTCATACAAGTTAGTAACAAATGAATAATAGCTATATAAATGAATATAAGTGAAACTAGAGCGAATTAATACAAGTGTGAATGAATACGATCTCCTGTTATTTTTTGTTTGTATTTTTGTATACACCTCTGTATCTTTTGAAGCGTGATATTTGAGTAATTTGTTGCGTTTGTTTTTTAAAAATAAAATAAAATTATGTCGCACGTCTTAAGCCTCTCGGTGAGGAATGTATTCGTTATAAGTACAATCTAAATGCACGTATGAATTTAAATGGTTGGTCGATGCAACCTAACATGCGACTCACACATCGTTGTATTGGATTAATCCAAGACCACATGGATTGGGCTAGGGGTAGTAAAATTAAATCTAATCTGCCCAATTCATTAAAGTTTGAGCGGGTTATTGACTCACTTTTTAAAAAGAAATTTGATATGTTATATACATGGAAAATCATATTTATTCCCCAAAAAGTGAAACCATTTACAAGCTCATACCCCATTACTTTTATACCCATTTTTATAATCCAACACAAATCTTCATCATCATCATCTTTCAAGGGTTTCAAGAATCCTCTACGGAGAACCCCCAACTCAAATTCCATGGACCTTAATTCAAGCACTATCTGATCCCAATTCCAATTTCAACCCAAAATCTCTATTTAAGACTAATTTAATCTCGGGTTTCAATTCATACAATCCTTCCCCTTCTTGTTCAATCTACAACGACTGTTTCATTCCTAGCAGAACACTACTAGTTACTCCTTTGATATCATTAGGGTTTATATAATAACAAATAGTCCCGGGTTTAAATTATAGTACCGCTTATTTTGTTGTTTGGTTGGCAAGTTCGGGATAACTTATCCCGGGATTAATAATTAGTACCGGGATAAGTTATCCCTCTCCTTGGGTGGTATAGTAATCCCGGGATAAAATAGGTAAATGACAAAAATGTCTTTTTCAACCCTTTTGTTATATCACTTTTTACATTAATGAAGGGCATTTTTGTAAACAAATAAATTGTTTTTAAAATTTATTATTTTGAATACAACAAACCAAACACTCAATAAAAAATAATCCCAACACAACTTATCTCATCATAACTAATCCCAATATAACTTATCCCAACATAACTTATCCCATCATAACTCATTTTCAAACCAAACGATCCCTGATGGTATTAAAGATTCAATGAACTAGCTAAATTGATACTTGACACCATCAAAGTGTGTATATACTATGGTGATATCAAAGAAGAAAAAACAGTGCTTCGTTTAAAACACTACTCAATTACTCATTTATATATATATATATATATATATATATATATCTATCCTTCCCCTTCTTGTTTAGTCTGCTATGACTGTTTCATTCCTAGCAAAACACTACTAGTTACTCCTTTGATACCATTAGAGTTTATATACACTCTGGTGGTATTAAGGAGGAAGAGGTAGCGATTTAATGAAAATTAGGTAAATTGATACTTGATATCATCAGAGTATGTATATACTATGGTAACATCAAAGAAGAAACAATAGTTTTTCACTGGAAGCACTACTCAATTACTACTCAATACAAGCAGAGTGTGTATATATATATATTTATTCTGGTGGTTACAAAGAAGAAAAAACAGGTTTTTATCAAAAACGCTACTAGTGACTGCTTGATACCACCAGATTGTATATATACTCTGATGGTATCAAGGAGGAAAAGATAGTGATTCAGTGAAAACTAACTAAATTGATGATTTTGATACCATCGAAATATATATACTCTAATGGTATTAAAGAAGAAAAGACAGTGCTTCATTGAAAACACTACTAGTTACTGCTTGATACCACAAGAGTATATATATACTATGATGGTATCAAGAGTAATTGTATATTAATGCGTCAAAGAAGTAATGGCGTAAATAGTTTGGGCCATGAGTCCATTAAGGGTAAATAGTTTGTGTTGAGTCCAATTTGGGTAAATAGTTTCATTAATGGGCAAATTACAAAAATCACATACTTTTAAGGTAAAATTACAATTTATCCCTTAAAAGTTTATAATTACAGAAATCCATCAAACGAATACAATAATATAAGCGTTGATACATTAATCTAATGCGCGAGATACATTAATCGTTAAGTAAGATACATTACATTTTATACATAATACACTAATCTGATGTACATTTTATACATGATACACTAATCTGATGTGCGAGATACAGTAATCTGATGCGCTGATACAGTAATCTGATGCGCAAGTTACACTAATCTGATGCGTGAAAATGAGGAATTTTGGAGATTTGTAAAACTTATATGGGATAATGGTAATAAGTAAACTAAAAGGTGGAATTTCTGTAATTAATCCTTCATTAATTGGTTCAATTTGTGTAGTTTTCCCTTATATATAACCACAATAGAGAAAGAAGTAATTTTATTAAATATTAAAATATTATAAAAGAACAAATAAAATTAGTAAAAATTGGGCTGCATCGGGTCTTGACCAGTTCTATAACTATTACACAATAGCCAACCCATTATGACCCAAACAAATTTGGATTGGATTGGATCTTGACATGTTTGTTATTTTAACTCATTATTCACACAAGTTAACAAATTCAATAATGTAAAATTTCGAACCACCAACAATAAAAGAAGCCTCACACAATTGGTGATACATGAAATATAACATTCAAGGTGTGACCTAGTGATCAATGAAGTGAGTTGAACACCGTGGGATCTCACGTTCATTTACCATAAAAAAAAGTACAAAATAATTGAGGTGAGACAAAACATCACGTTCATTTACCAACACCATGGGATCTCACTTCCTAGTGAGAGGTGATACATATCCCGTGAAATCAATATATGTTATGTTATAATACATGTTGTTGGTGAGAGGCAATATATATCGTGTTAGATATCGCGTAAAATTAATCGAGGTGCACCTAGTTGGCGAGAAAAAAAAACCCCAAATATAATATATTTTCCCCAAATTAGTACACTCTTGGAAGGACGTGTCCCAATAGGATAGATGACAAGAAGTTCTAGAAGAAGATATTTATAAGCTTCATAGCATTCTCAACCCTTTGTTCTTTAAAACCCTAACCTTCGAAATTCTCCTTCTTCTCTAAGTGCTCTGTGTTTTCATCCTTCATCAATCTTCAGTTAAAGGTACGTTTCTTCGGTCTTTGTTCATGGAGGTCCGTTTAATTGGCATCTGTTAAACGAAATAGCTATCAAGATCTGTTTTTTAATTTTAGTTTCTTCCGTTTTTGCTCATTTTACCTAGCGAAAAATGTATTTCAATTCAGTTAAAACGTTGTTTAGAGGCGGATCTAGTATAGAAGCAGTCTACAAACAAGAAAATAGTAATAAAGTATATATACATAGTTTGTGTATGTAATGTTGTACCCATTATTAATGTGGTCTGTATGCAAGAAAATGATTTTTTTCTAGGAAAATAACGGGGTTCCTTACTTAGTTGTGTTCGGTAGGCAAGCGAAAAATATTATAGTAAAAGTATTTGTATGTAATCTAGACAAATACTCTTGGAGTTGGGGGTGGGGTGGTGGGGATGAGGGCTAGGGTGTGAGGTGAAGATGAGGTTGGTTGGAGGGTGGGGAGAACACAATCCACATGGAATTGTATTTGTTGAACTTGTTTCACTACTTCTATTAAGGAAGTCATTTTTGTCATTTTGAAGCAACTTAATTTCCTAGAGAAAATGTTTTCCATAAATTTGACCAACCGAACATTAGAAATTTGGTAAACATTTTTTGGAAATTGGTTTCCTTCACACCGAACACACCGTATGTATGTGCATGAACCAATCTGATTGCTCAAGTTGTGTTTTTGTGACTCAAGTTCTATATGACTTTTATCCATTTTTTGTTTCTCATGTGGGTTTTAATTGTATTTTTTTTTTAGGAACAATGAGTCGTTCAAGTAGGACGATTTATGTTGGTAATCTTCCTGGTGATATTCGTGAGCGAGAAGTGGAGGATCTGTTCTACAAGGTACTTGTATTACACTTAGCTTCATACTTTAGTTGGATGTCATTTACTATACTCCTAAACTTAAATGTGTGTGGCGTGTAATTGTAGTATGGCCCAATAGCACATATTGATCTGAAAATTCCACCAAGACCCCCGGGTTATGCTTTTGTTGAGGTGAGTTTGACTGCACTGGCTAAAATGAATTTCTTTGGATATTTCCTTCTCAAATTTTAAGCTATTTTGACATTGTTTTGTTGGAAATAAACACAGTTTGAAGAGGCACGCGATGCTGAGGATGCTATTCGTGGGCGCGATGGCTATGATTTTGATGGGCATCGTTTGAGGGTTAGTAAAATCTTAACAGCATATAGGATACACACACATGAATCAACTGTATCCTCTGTTTACTTTGAGAAGTATGATTGACTTGCATTTTTGAATCAGGGTTTCCAATTCATGTATTAATTGCATTTTTGTTGACCTTAGCATTTCACTAAACCATTATGCTTCTTTATTAAATGCTTGTCCCAAATTAGTTGGGATCAGTTATATAAATTGTCTGTATCCATCCCACTTTATTCAGGTGTGTTTCTTTTCAAGGTTAGTTTGTCTTTCAAGGCAAATTAACATGCCTAATACATGTAAGACACCTAAATGCAAAATAGTTTTCTTTTTTGAGGTGCTTAAGCCTATTGAAATTGTTACATATATGCAGGTTGAACTTGCACATGGCGGGCGTGGTAACTCATCGTCAAATGATCGTTATAATAGTGGCAATAATAGTGGCCATAATGGTGGTGGTCGTAATAATCACAAATTTGGAGCACCCAAACGTACTGAGTATCGAGGTACGTTTGTTATTAATGTGCACCTAATTTTCTTTATTGCTTTTCATGTCTTCTTGATATAATTCACTTATTTATTTTCAGTTTTAGTTACCGGATTGCCCCATTCAGCATCCTGGCAGGATCTCAAGGTGAGTGGTGTCTGTGTGGTAAATTATAAGGACCGTGGCTAAAAGTGATCTTCCTTTTCCGGTATTTATCTTCTAGCCGCTGAATATTGGTATTCTATGTTTCTTATGTAGGATCATATGCGTCGAGCTGGGGATGTTTGTTTCTCACAAGTTTTCCGTGAGGGGAGTGGTAAGATGATTTGCAACAGATACTAGTTTTATGCTCCTCTTAATTGTCCTTTTTTTTTGTTTATATAAGGGTTTGTTTTTTACTATGCCAAAGGAACTTGCCTATATCAGGACCTATATTGGTAAATTAAGAGTCAAGTCTCTATAACTACCCTTTTTTTTTTTTTCCCTTTTCTGTCTTTCTTTTGGGTTTTCTTCTTTGAGAAGTGGTGGGAGAAGGAAGGATTTTTGATCTTTTGTTTTGAAAATAGCAATATATTTGCTGTGGATAACTTGAATCTCAATTGTTTTGATGGCTGTTTAATTTACTGTCTTGAGCTGACTATCTTTCATAATGCAAATAGAAGGGCTTTCTCAAAGTACAATCCTTTCTTAAATCTTTTGTGTTGAATGTGACTGGTTCATCATTGGGTCTGCAAGTGTCTTTCCCCACCTTACAACAGCTAATATTATCTTTTCAGACCCAATCAAAACCAAATCTTGTTCTATGGCCCGGGATTAGTCGGGGCTCAAAGAGACTCGGACACCCGGTGCAAATAAAAAAAAAAATAAAAAAATAGATGATATCAGAGAATGATGATTAAAAAAGTTTTGGGCTATTGTTGAGAACAAAATTGCTGAATGCTGCACTAACGTGCATTAGTTATATATTTGATGACTTCTGGCTTAGTTTATACTTTATACTATAATGTTTAGCCAACTTGGCTGGATAAAGCGACTGCATCCCTCAGTTTGGATGGGATTATGGGTTCTATTACTAATCCTGGTAAAATGGTCAGGTTTGATATATTATATATCCTTTGGCTGAAGTTTGTCGTTGTACATCATCATTCAAAACATAGTTCCATCCGTTCTAGTCAGAAAACTATTTTTCTCTTTTGGTGCCATAGTAATATAATAAAACAAGAAAGAATTACAGAAAGTTAAAAGAGTATAACATCAAGAAAAAGTAAATGAAAAAATTGTAGGGGTAATGCATAAAGTAAAAAAAATAGCAGGGAAAAATAAAATAGAGCTGAAAAAGAAAAGGAGAGAAGTCTAAAAGAAATCCTTGGTTTAGGGTTGAGGAAAGGCAGTAATGTTTCAACCCAGGTGGTGTAGAAGAGGAGATCAATTATTTTTGGGGCATTGTTGGAGAGGTAAGTGGGAGCTCTGTTGGATGATAAGGAGAAGATAGAAGGAAATAAGAGAGCTTAGTTTTTTTATCTTCCATGTTTAATAACATCCTGTGCTTACCTGTGTATTCCTCACTCTTTGAATAAATGTTGATATGTGTCTGGATGTAATGCCTGGATTATGTTCCCCCTTGGTGATAATCGTCCTCCATAACAAGATAGTACTGCTATCTGGCTTATTGCATGTTACCAACCTTGAATAAGACAGATAATAAAGAGGCTAATCTAATATGTGGGCTTAACAATGGATACACCAAGAATAAGAGTGGGTCTGGCTCTAATACCATACCATGTTAAGGAAGTGGACAATTGGGCCTAACTCAACTCCAAAAGGTAGCTTAGTGCCAGATCATACAATAAGATCTCTTTTTCCCTCTTTCCTTTAATTGTTTCAGATCATGCAATAAGATCTCTTTTTCCTTCTTTCCTTTAATTGTTTCAGTTAGCTTGTTATTAGGTTTTACATAGAAAATTGTCATCATTTTGTCAGGATGAATATACTAGAGCCTTTATAATTAAGACCGTTAATAGACAGATGGCAAAGGTTGTTTCTGACTCTAAAATAGGAATTTATTAGTTGATTTTACCCTATTTAGATGGAATTCAAAACGGTGATTGCCACTCAAAATCTAGGGTCAGCTGAAATTTATTGGATATTTCAATGTTGTGGTTGTGAGTTGTGACTAAAATGGCCCAAATGTATAGCTGAGCAGTTCAAGGACCTGTGGAAATAATGTGCTTCAGATTTTTGTTATTTCTGTAATCAAATGCGGTGCTGCCTTATCTTTGAAATAATTTCTTGTGCTTCTACTCAATTTTCGTTGTGTCAAGAACCCTAATCTTGCTATGACTTGTGAATTTACTCTCCTTAAGTGATTCTTTTGTGGTGGATGGTGCGCTAACAATCAGTTTTGCTCTTCAGGGACCACTGGGATTGTGGATTATACCAACTACGACGACATGAAATATGCTGTAAGTTATCTCCTCTTTCTTATTCTGTATATTATCCTCAATTTTTGTTCAAGATATATGAAATACGTTTATGCTCGACTAACAAGTGTAAATAATATTCCTTGTATGTAGATAAAAAAACTTGATGAATCTGAGTTTCGGAATGCTTTTTCCCGTTCAACAATTCGGGTATGATGTTTTTATAACTCAAATACTATGATTATAGGCTGCTTAGTGCCTTTTCTTTTGTTAGCCTATACCATTGTCTTATGCTTCATCAAAAAATATTGCATTCTCTTATGTAGGTGAAAGAACATGATTCTAGAAGCCGCAGCCGCAGCCGCAGCCGTTCTTACTCGAGAGGAAAGAGTGGTAGCCGTAGCCGCAGTTACAGTCGTAGCCGGAGCAGAAGGTGTGGATTATGTAGTTTGCAGGTTTTATAGTTTGTTACTTCACCTTTGAATGCTACTATGTATCTCATTGCTGCTCTCTTTCCTAGCAGCAAATCTCCTAAAGCTAAATCGTCAAAGCGTACAAAATCTCGTTCTAGATCTGTCTCTTCTCAGCCCCGTTCTGGGTTAAAAGGACGCTCTTTGTCAAGGTAATCTTCCTTACTGGTCATATGCTATCCATTTTGTTGTTGGGGCAGGTTATGTAAAAGTAGCATATAGTACAAGGTTAATGTATATTTTTATGCAAGTCCTTGTACTTGTCTTTTTTTGAGTCAAAAGTCCTTGTATCTATCAGTTTATTTGAATAATTTTAATCTTTTTGTTGTGAAAGCCACCTGGGAATTAACTGTTGCACCTTGCACCTCATTCATTTAGTGGGCAACCAACTGAGCACTTTGTTTCCAACACTTAATCTTGACTAGACTTTGTATTGTTGTTGACATGAGATGGCTTTGAAGCAAAAAGTTGTTTTGCAGTGTGACCAATTTAACATTTTTCACACAAGTTGCTTGTAAATTTGACAAATTCAAATTGCAAATCTCATCTGCAAAATGATTTTAATTGTCCCCCCTTCTTGATTTTTCGAGAAGCATTATTTTGGTTGTACATTATTTACGATAGACGTGGTAAGTTTTGGCCCCACAACGGCCTTCTTTCCCCGTATATATAGAGCGACAGATCATGTATATTGCGTATGAGCGTTAAGCTTCTAATCCCTCATTCAGTTTGGATCAATATCGTCCTTTCAAAATTGTAAGTGAACCTTTTGGAAATTTGTCAAGATTCTAGATCAACGTGCAATGGCTTAGTGGGTAACTGGTTAGCTGTCATTAGCTAATATGCTGCTCCTATTGTAGTTTCAAGAGGCCTTTTATTATGGTTAGGTACAATTCTACATCTTTTTTGGGTGGCATAGAGAGAGCCAATGTTAATTTCATTCTGCTTCAGGGTGTGTCTATCCAAAAAAACCCAGTCTGCTTCAGGGTAATAGATCTTTTTGAACCTAAGCAGTGTCAAACCATTTGATAAACCAGACAAGCTAGGGAACATCATAAGTGCAGAGTCCTGTACATCTGCTCTCGGTGCATAGGATTGTTGTTTTTCTTTTAATTATGCTGTGTCCAACTGTGATTGCAACTTCTGCTATTAAATATGTGGTCAACTGGTCATTCAGTTATGAAAAGATGTCTTGATACTGCATTTCAGAATCCATTAGAAACAAAATAGTTGTTGGGTGTTGGATTTAGAAGTTGGTTGTTCCTATGCTTCTTGCAACTTTTGCATTTTGGAAACGTCGGGAAAATATTCTGTGTTGTCAAGGTATCATTTATTGTTTCGTTTGTAAATATGAGAAATCACATTGTTGGTTTTTCTAGATGTTGGATATATACGAGGATCTTGGAATGCATATTAGGATCTTGAGTGGATATGGTCTTGCCTACAACAAATTTTGTTGTGGAGGTATGCTGTTTTCTAGATGGCAGCTTCGGAAACTTTTATGGTGTCTCTCCTCTAATGAGCATCATGAAATGTCCATCGATGCTAAGATTGGGAACAAGAAGATCATGGATTTTGATGGTCAAGCTGGACTGGCATACTAAAACTTCACTTTGAATTTGGGATCGCCATCTGGCAAGCTAATGAGACACTAATTGGTTCTTTCACTTCCTGTTAATTGGTCTTTAAACAACACAAACTTAAATTATTGACTAGAACTCTTCCTTAACTAGGTAACTTGCATGGCTTCATACTTGTCATTGTTTTCTCTTTGGGATGGTGAGTTACGGGTTTCTGCATATCTACTTTGATTATGGCCACTCCGACGTGGAAGTGGCATCAAGGCAGTCGGATGAAAGTTGTTAGCGGAAGGTTGGATATTAAATTGAGTTGTTTCTGGACATTTTGCAGATCTCCATCAAGATCCAGATCCCCAGTACCATCTGTAAGTCAAATGACTCTTTCTAAGATAAAAATGAAAGCTTGGAAATATTGTATCTGGTGGTAGAACTATTTTGCCTTGTTACATTTGTATTAAGATATTTGATTACACTCTTTTTACTTGGAATCCTCTCTTTGTTT
This sequence comes from Solanum stenotomum, assembly GCF_019186545.1. Classification (NCBI taxonomy): domain Eukaryota; kingdom Viridiplantae; phylum Streptophyta; class Magnoliopsida; order Solanales; family Solanaceae; genus Solanum; species Solanum stenotomum. The sequence goes on along the minus strand of NC_064289.1, from coordinate 58,678,927 downwards.
GTTGGCATTTTATATTTGACTGGATTGGTCTCAGCGCCCCAAACGTGTGAGCAAAAGCCCAAAACGTGCAAGCAAAAGCCCAAAGCCTCGCGACTCCAGGAGAAGCCAGAGCTTGAGTAAAAGCCCAAAACCTCATGATTCCAGGAGAAGCAAGAGTCCAAGCAAGAGCCCAAAACTGCATGATTCCAGGAGAAGCAAGAGCATGAGTAAAAGCCCAGAACCACGCAATTCCAGGAGGAGCCCGAGCAGGAGCAAAAGCCCCAAACCACGCAATTCCAGGAGAAGCCCTAGCAGGAGCCGCAGCCGGAGTCGCAGTGGGAGTTTGTCGAGGTCCTCTTGCTCATCTGGCCTTTTGTAGATTAATGAACAGTCATCCGGTTGCTTGAGGCATAACGTATCATAACTATTTTGTTGACTATTGATTACAATTTTACAGGTGAGAGCTGTGTTGTGGATTAAGCTGTTGCTGCTGGTTCTGAGATTGAGAGTGTGCTGCTGTGCCTGAATAGAGCAGCTGAGCTGTTGGTGTCATCTTTTCCGATAACTAGTCCAGATGAATGGCTTCTGAATTTCTTGGCCCATGACCAAAATAGAACTTAACTGTGAACCTTTCCTTCTCTATAGACTTGTGGAAGATTGCAGTATTCTAGTATTTTAAGAAAACTTTGCAGCATGTATGATTGCAAAAATTGAAAATTATGTCTTGGATTTTTGCAGATTTTGTTATTTGTTTCCTGCAGGTGAATGCTACTTATGTAATGACATTATTGTCTGCACTCTTGTGACTTTGTAAGTTCTTTTCCTGATTTGTTTCTGTTTTCCTGATGCAACAATGTACCCAGTGCAATCTCACAAGTAGGGTCTGGGGAGGGTGTTGTGTTATGCAACGTTACGCCCTGGTTTGCTGATGTCATAGGGCCTGTCACCTTAGATCTTTGTGATTGAAGGATGTTTATTTCCCTTCTGTGATAGCCCTATCTCATCTGACTTCGAGAAATAGAACTGACTAGTTCACATAGTTGTATCCATTCCTTGCCCCGAGTTTGTTATTCAACGCAACAATTCTTGAACAACTTAGAGGGCCTATCTTTTCCGCTCTATTTAGGAGATGAAGAACTACTCATAGGGCCTTTCTTTTCTTCTCTACCAACAAGTATGTCAATGGGTCTAGAAACTCAACGCCACAATTTTTTGAAAGACTTAAGAGTGGTCTTCTTTTTCGCCCTATTAAAGAGATGAAAACAACGATCAAAATCGAATTCAATTGTCAGCTGATTCTATCGAAAATATAACTTTTTTTGAAAGAAGTGTGGATCCCTCTGATTAAGAAGCTCTATTAGTTGTATAACAAGTTTGTACGCTGTTAATCATTCTTGTGGACAACCTTGATATATTTGTGATGAGGGTAGCTTTCTTCCCCTTCCTTGTAAGGCGAAATGAAGCCACCTTATCCCATTGAGTGCTCTACCTCGGACCATTGACATCATAAATAGATTTTGAATTTAGGTAAATTTAGAATGACTAAACATATCGATGAAAGGGAAAACTTAGGACAGAATAGCTCATAGTGTTTTATTTCATACATAACATTGTGATCCACACTACACAAGACACTGAAGTATTTTTTTAGGCTACATGGTACACAACAACTACAACCTTATAAAATATAGATACTGAGAGTGAAGAAATCAAATAAGTACACACAAACAACTGAGTTTCTTTTCTTTTCCTCCTGGAGTTGAAGAAATAGATTACATATTTGTTATCTTTAATACTTATTCACTGGGACAACACACCAAATCAAATGCCAAGTAGAAACAATTCAAGTTTTAGTCTTTGGTTTCTTCACAATCATCACACTGCAGTGGGCATGATGAGCACAGTAGTCACTTACACTACCCAAAACAGTCCTGCACAATCAATAATGAGTTTAGCACAATAACACGTTTAAGTTATAAGCATTGATGGTGTAAATAAATTTGTATACAATCAGGCAACCTATAAAGTCAACAACAACATACCCAGTGAGATCTCACAAGCGAGATTTTAAGAGGGTATAGTATACATAGATCTTAACCCCACCTTGTGCAAAGTAGAGAGACTGTTTTCGATAGATCCTCGGCTAATTTTTTTTTTCCAGAAACAAGTTTGAAATACCAAGGAAAAGAAAAATATAGTAAGACAAATAATATTAGTAATAGTAATGATGAGGAGAAGAGGGAGCATAATAGGTGCTCCAACTAGAGCCACACTCTCTCAAAGAGAAATCGCTCGACTACTGACTAACTTTCTACCCTAATTCTCGACTTCTATGCTCTTCTATCTAATCTAAGGTCAGATCATCTATAAGGCCATCATGCAAAAACCTAGGTAATAAACGTTAACCGATATAACCTGATGAAAATTGGAACCAACATGTTATAGAGTAAAATCGACAATGCTAGAATTATCATTGAGAATTACTCGTTAATTAGAAATATAAACAAGCTATATACTGTAAGCGTATATAAATTAAATTTACCTCTTTATAACTCCATAACCATGACAACCAACAACTAAAACAGAGGCATGAAGTTTCTCTACAGCTTCACAAAGGACATGCCTAGCATCACCTTCCACAATCTCAACTACAGCATCATTCACCTACAAAATATTTAAAGAAATCAATCAAGTTGAATTAATGTTGTATATAAAATATTTTTTTTTTGAAAAAAAGAGACTGTTTTAATAATAATAATAAATTACAGATTTTGCTTTGCATATCTCCATAGCTTTCTCTACAACTCTTGCAGCAATTTTCTTTAAATTAGACTCTATGGCTGAAAAAGCTTCCACACTCCCTACACAAGTCATAAAAAAAAGGAAAATCAAGACATAATTTACATATATTTTTGAGATTTTTCGAGCTAGTGAGCGATCTCAATTCGCATTTTTTCTTGCCTAGAGTGATTTGTTAATACTAGTTTTCTATATATTATAACTAAAATTTAATTATGTGACTTGTCTCATATTAAAATATTAGGAGAACGTGCTTTTATTTATTTAATTGTTTCTTCACACCCCTCATGTGTTACCTATTTCTTTTTCATAGAACAAGCATATAAAAATTCCTTTTTAATACTTTTGATAAATAATGTTAGTTTTGAACTCATCACCTCTATTCTACTCTAATACTAGATCGAATTGTGTGACCATTTCATTAACATGATTTTATAATTATAGAGACACTATTTTAATTACCTAATTATATCTCAATTAGAAAATTAGTAAGTTTTTCAAACATGAGAAAAAATGATTTTTTCGATAAAAGTATTCAACAAATAGCATTCTACATTGACATGTCTTCCCTACTCTCCACACATCTCATCTTTCATAATAAATTATATTTAAATATTTTTAAATTAATACTTTTTACTTACGTATCAAATCGAAGAAAATAAATAAAAGACCACATTTCTTTCTGAAAAATACATCTTTCAAAGAGAACATTTTCCACCATACCAAATACAACAAATTTAATCATGAGGCTTAAGAGTACTTTTCAATATGTGTCTTCAAAATCTTAAAAACTCATCAACATCTAATCAAATACTGTCATATAAATTGAAACGAAAAAAATAGTAAGACATACCAGGACCAGCAGAAAGACCAATGATGGAAGCAGGAGTAGGTTTAGCATGAAGAATAACAAGTTTAAAAGGAGAATTAGAATTATAATTTGTAAAAAAATGATCCAAAGTCCATTCTAATGCATAAAAACTATGTTGATTATCTTCTATTCCAACCACCATCACTGATTTTTCCTCTCCCATTTTTGCTATTCAATAATTTGAATTCAAAATACTCTTTTTTTTTTGTTAATAATAAAATAAAATATTTGATAAAAAAAGCAAAGTAAAAGTAGAGAATTTGAACACGAAATATAAAGGGATTATTATGGATTTGTTTTATTCTTATGTGATAGAATCCAATTCAATGAGTTGTTAGATAAAGAATCGAATTCTCTAGAATGTGATTCTAGAAAAAGACAAAAATAGACCCTAGCGCGGTGCTAGAATATATAAAGAAGTAAACACATAAAAAATTGAGGTCAAATATATCAAAACTTGGTAAATTTTAAATTGAGTATATAAAGATATAATAAAATATTTTTATTAGATGCTTTAATTCAAAATTTTAAAGAAAAATATTTGTATATATTTATAATCACGCCCTTTTTATTTATGGATATCAACTTTGATTAAAATAAAAAATAACATGTTAAAAACACCTTTATGTAAAAATAAAATACACACATAAATGCAAGAGCGAAGCTAGCTTGAGACTAGAAGGTTTAGATAAATCCCCTTCAATTGAAAAATTATACTATTATTTATATAGTAGTAATAATTGCAATTAAAAAAATATCTTTTGACAATGTGTAGAAGGTTCTGATGGGAGAATGAAGATATTGTGATGCTAGAAAATTTTACTAATTATATCTAATACCAAATTCTACTTTAATTGATCACGCAAACAATAATTTAAAATTACATATAAAAAGAAAATGAACTATTTATATTTCGAAGTTGAGGTATATGAAGAATGACTTTCTAATCCCTTTTGTTCTTCTATGCCGAATATAGATTATTACTCATTTTCAATTATTTTTAACTAGTAAAATTATTCGTGCTTCGCGCGGGAATTTAATATCACAAAATTTATAAAATAAAATTGAAAATCTATCATCAGTCATTAAAACTAAAATACTATGTTATCTTAGATACAAGATTACATAGTAACAAACATTATTAATGTAAAGGAAAATGAAAATTCTTACATCTTATCATTTATCCTTAATAACATAAGCATAAATTAATTAATAACTGTTAAAATACGTACCAAAATCTTTAACATAAGTAATGGTGTCAGTGAGCCACTCGTAAGATACAAGATTACGTAGTAACAAACATTAATAATGTAAAGGAAAATGAAAATTCTTATATCTTATCATTTATCCTTAATAACATAAGCATAAATTAATAACTGTTAAAATATATACCAAGATTTTTAACATAAGCAATGGTGTCAGTGAGCCACTCAACAAGAGAAAAATACATAAATATTTAATTGTGAAGAAGAAGAAGAAGAAGAGATTCAGAATTTTTGTTGTTTTAAAATGAGAGGAAATCCCTCTATTTATAGACAACAAAGGGTAGTGTGAACAAATGTTTATTGTGCCTTATCGAAAAGGTTACAACTATTTGGAAAAGTTGCAACCCTTCGGAAAGGTCACAACCAACGTCACAACGTTTCATAAAAGTCATAACGTTTCATTAAAGTCACAACTCTTCATAAAAGTCGCAACTCTTCATTAAAGTCACAACTTTTCATAAAAGTCAAATTTTTTCATAAATGTCACAACTTTTCAAGAAAGGGGAAGGATAATTTTAGAAATAAGTAAATTAAAAGATAATTCTGGTTTGTGGTAGCGCCACGTAGGTGGGCCTAAGATTCTCTTATATATATATATATATAAGGAAAAATTGCAGAAATCCCACATTTTAGTTTGCTTATTACCATTATTCCTTATAAGTTTTAGAAATTTCCAAAATCCCTCATTTTCGCGCATCAGATTAGTGTATCTCGCACATTAGATTAATGTATCAGCGCTTGTATTATTGTATCTCGCGCATTAGATTAGTGTATCATGTATAAAATGTAATATATCTTACTTAACGATTAATGTATCTCGCGCATCAGATTAATGTATCAGCGCTTATATTATTGTATCCGTTTGAGGGATTTCTGTAATTATAAGCTTTTAAGAGATAAATTGTAATTTTGTCTTAAAAGTACGTGATTTATGTAATTTTCCCTATATATATTTTTTTTATCTTTTTTTTATAACCGAGAAATCCGTGTGTGACCCGCCCTTTGGACCAATCACAGCTTTCTAAACTCGGTGGATAATGGGCCCGCCCCTCTACCCTTCTCCACTTAAATATATATGATTAGTGTTCATTGCTGAGCAATTACTTGTTATTTAAATGAGTAACCTGGTACAAAAGTTTTTTCTTCTTCTTCCGATAAGCAAGATGAGATCGACTTTTTTCATTAAACATATAGGTATGAAGATGACTTGCTAAATTTCACAATAGGGATCACACAAACAAAATATTGAATGATGTATAGAAACAAATTGAACCCTTTATATTCTCGGAGCTAAAGTATATAAGGATTTTTTTTTTGTTTCTTTTTTTTTTCTAGTGAATTAAGACATCATCTTTTTATGTTGAAGATAGATTTGAATTCTTATAAAGAATAAGTATCGATTCCAATCGCTTTTAGTTAATATTCACTGTTGAAACTAGCCATATGGATGGAAGAAATCTATATTATCCATTTCTCTACGAGAGTTTATCATTTTATTTGAAAATTAGCGTGTGATCATAAAGATTTTAAATACAATATGTTATATTTGGAATTTGATAAACACCTAAAATTATATTTCATTTTCACTTTTTAAAAAACAACCCCCATTGAAATTATATTTCATATTTTAAAAAAAATACATTCAAGTTTTAAATACTTGTTACCAAATGTATGAAAAAAGACAATTTCAATATTAACTTTTGAACTTTAATTCGATTTAAGTTGTTGCAATATTTCCTATCAAACAGCGCATCTGGTGTAGTGGTATCATAGTACCCTCCCACGGTACTGACCGGGGTTCGATTCCCCGGATGCGCATTTTTTTTTCTATTTTTATTTACGGTGTGTTCGGTATGGATAATAAAAAATTTAGAAAATCTTTTTTTGAAAAATAAGTTACTTAAAATGAGAAAAATAACTTTCATATTGAAAATATGAAAAATAAGTTCCACAAATGACCGTTTTATATTGATTGTATCCTATCTGCTTTCATCTTCGCCCCACCCCGTAACCCTACCATCTCACACCCCCAATAATAGCAATTACATATATAATGTATTCTCATAAATTGAGGCTATGTAAAGGATATAATATATATAAATGTTACTATTTACTTTTTATGAAATGAAAAAAATGTATTATAACAATCACAATAAATCAGTATAATCTTACAAGTAGAGTTTAAAAAGAGTAAAATGTACACAACTTTATTTCTATCTATATACGGTAGAAAGGTTATTTCCAATTGATGCTTGATATAAAGTGAATTTACTTTTGTATTCTGTCAATTTATGATAAGTTAGTTACGTAAAATAACCTCTTTACATTATAAAATTTGCATATACTCTAAACTAACCAAACTGGCATGGCCAGACCAAAATAAGGTGACTAAATTGTTACAAAATGAAAATTGAACGAACCTAAGCACAATATCAAAAGAGTGTAGTTGATATTATTCACACAAGAAGAGTTCAATAAAAGAGAACGTCTTTCGATATAACAAACAATACTCCAAACACAAGGATGATAAGTAAAAAGAGTTGCACCAAAAAGCAAACAAATTACAAAATAAGGTTACTATGGCCTATATTTTATTAAACCTACTAGTAATACATAGACCATACTTTGCTCCTCAGCCTACGAGATATTAGCAACCGTTTCCAGCTATTGTTTCTAAATCTTACTATTTAGTCAACTCAAGTGACTTAGCCCAAGCTGGCCTAGCCAAGATATCAGCAACCCAAGCACTAACATGAGGCCTAGAATTGAACAAGCTCTTCACTTTAGTCCCAATCAAGTAGTGCAAAACCGGGGCGTGGTGCAAATCAGCTAGGGTAAAACTATCACCACCCAAATATTTCGAATTTTTGAGTCTAGATTCATAAACGTCGAGAAGTTTGCTAAGTTTTTCTTCGTTCTCCGCCACGATTGCATCATCACTCACCATGCCCAACATTGGCTTGATGACAATCTCATAGCTTAGTTTTGAACCAACAGGGTCAAATTTTTGCGCTTCAACTTCAGTCCATACAGACATGATTGCCATTTTCTTTGGGTCATTTGGTAAGAGTTGGTTCCCCTTGTCAGCATATGTGTGAGCTATGTATTGTGTAATAGCTCTTGACTCTGCATTCACAATAATTCACAAAAATCAATATCTATCGAAAACATCCTCTCTACCACACAAAGATAGAGAATAAGGTCTGCATACATACCATCCTCCCCAAACCCCCTTATGAGACTATATTGAATATTTGACAAACATAGTATACAAGTTGTGTGTTCATTCGAACCAGTAACTTCTACTGAGATCTTGTAAACCAACGAAAAATGATAAATTGGAGTATTTGATCCTTAAATAGGTTGTACATTGACATAATATAGTTTGAAAAGTGATTTTCTTGAGGTCTGCATACAATCTATTCTCTCCGGACCCCACCTGAGGGACTATACTGATTACTAGGTATGTTGTTTGCACAAATTCAAATTAGTTGAATTTATTTGAGACAATTGTAGTATATAACTAATGGTTCAACTAAATATGAGGTGAACCGGCTAGTATACATGTTATGTGTTCATTTTGAACCAGTAAGTTTTACTTCAATCAAGTAAATCAAATGAGTTGTGGTAATAAATCAAAACTTGAGCTTATAAAGTTCAAATCCTGAAAATCACAAATATTTGAAAAAAAATATTAAATTATGAATGCGTAAAAAAAAGTTAACTTACCAAAAAGCTTGAGATCTCCATCTTCAAAAGCAGGAACTTGACCAAATGGCTGAATTAACAATCAAAAGACAATTATAAGTAGATACTCTTTAATTTAAAATTTGATTAATGAGCAAGATTAACGCTAGCGACATATAATTTCATTTAAACATAAAATCTATCGAAAACAACATCTTTGCACCAAATTAAAGGTGGATACCCTCCCCATCCCACTCGTGGAATTACACTAAATATATGTTGTTATTGTTTATCTAAAGTCCCAATTAATACAAATTCGCCCAATTAATAAAAGATGAATCTATCCCCTACCGATTCATTTGAATCCAATATTTTCAGACACTGAATGTACATCGTCTAATTTTTTCTTATATATATATAATATAATTTTTTGACGAAAAACGTCTATTTTGTATAAATATAATAAATCGAATCTATTTGAAATCAACAACTATTAGTCAAAAAGGAAAGATAAAAACAATGCTATAATACAATTAAATATTTCACCGGATATGTTGTTATTTAGGGAAATGAATGGTTCCTTTTTATGGTCACCCTTTTGCAAATCAACATGAATAAGTTCAAAATCAAGATTTTTCTCATCGAGTGTAGCTACAACTCTCACAACAGCAGGTGACAACATAGGGCCATGAACCTTAATAGCCATTATTGCTACTAAAAAATGAAATTTGTATGACAAAAAAATGTTGAATGATGAGTTGAAAGCATGTGTTGGGTGTAGTATAAATATAATAGACCAATAATTAATGTTATTTGCACTTTTTAGGAGTAAGTCAAGAAAGAAATTTCTAGAATATTATACTATTAATTATGAAGAATATTACGTATGGGCCTACATCACATAATGATGTCATTCACTATGTCCAAATATATAATAATAATAATAATAATAATAATAATAATAATAATAATAAAAGCTGAATTAAATGACATTTGTTTGTATTTAAGTATTAAATTATTAAAAGAAATTTTCAATAATTTATATATTTAGAAATCACATAAATATTATTAGTTATAATAATTAACAACTTAAAATATTTTAAGAAATCCTATAAAAAAATTGCAGTCAAATAAAATTTTGATTTTCACTCTTCAAAATTCATTTATGCTACATAAATTAAAATGTAGGGAGTAAAGATAATTTTAATAATTAAAAAGAAATTTTAAATAATTTATATATTTATAAATTACATTAAAAGTATTATGATCACAATAATTAAAACTTACATTACTTTAAAAAAATTCAAATAAAAAAATTGATCAACTCTTGAAATCGATTTGTAATATATAAATTGAGATAGAAAAGTAACACGTATTGTATTTTATTTTATTTTCTCATTTTTGAATGATCAGTAACTTGAAAATCATTTTTTGAAAACAAGTTACTTGAAAATGAGAAAAAAGCCTTTGATATTGAAAACATGAAAGTAAATTCTACAAATGTGTAATGACGTTTCATATTGATTATATCCTCCTCATTTTTCAACACACTCCACTAATTAGTATTCCTTTGTATATATCATTTTATATGACTCACTTTTCTTTTTAGTCTGTCTAAAAAAATTACATTTTTCTATATTAGTAGTAACAATTTAACTTTAAAATGCTCATTTACAGTTAATGAAATGATTTATAGTCATACAAACATCTACAACTTGTTTTAAATCACAAATTAAAAAAAATATTATTTTTTTGTTGTTGATAAATTCCATACTAAGTTAAATTATATCATATAAACAGAAATGAAGAAAATAGTTACACAACACAAAAACAAAAAAGTTAAAAAGAGAAAAAGTTCATGTAATTTTATTAAGTGGTGCAATTTTGATAGGGGTGTCATCTTATTGGGTGGTACAATGTATTGGTTCTTAGTTTAAGGATTTTTTATTTGTCAAATAATAATTGAATGAACGTGAGATAATGTTAGTCATAACCTCCTTTAATAATTTTGAGGACAACTACCTTAATTTAGTAATTTTTTGTATATGGAGTAGGTATATAGACTTCAACAAGAACAAGTTCTACTACACTTCAATATTTTTCTTTGCATTTTTTAAGAATTTAGTACAAAAAATTAGAGTACATCTAATCTAAAACAAAAATAAGAGTTAATGTTGAGAATACAATTTTAAATACATTTAACTTTGCTCAAACAATTGCAAGTGGTTTTGTGTTGTCTACTATTCAATTTAATAAAGCTTTTCACCTTTATGAGATTTGGGCAATGTTTGTTGACTTTGAAAAAATCACAATAAACTCAGTATTCCTCCACCCTTTTTACTTGTAAAATATTTTATAATTTGATTTTCCTTTTTCACTTAACATGAAGAAATAATTTTTTCTTTTTATTATATCCTCAATTTATTATTTATTAATATTGAGTTGATGTCTTTATATAGTGAATAAATATGTTTAAGACTCTATCAATTAATAAAGATAAAATGGTAAACTCACTCTATTAATCATTGTTTACTTAATAGGTGTACCAAGTCGAAATTTGACAAGTAAAAAAAGGACGAAGGGAGTAGAATTTTATAGATTGACAGTTCGGTAGAAGCTAATATGTCACAATTTTACTTGAATTTTTATAAGGTAAAGACACTATTTTTGATTGATAATTCACAATCTCCTTTTTTATTTAGACTTAGATCTGACAATGTGAAACTTAAAAAAAAAAAAAAAAGGAGTACCTTAAATTCACATTTAAATAATATTTGGAAATTATTTTTTCATAAAGAATTATATGTGGGCACTAAAGTTTGAGCAAGTGACTTTGAGTGTGATTGATTGTTGCAATGTCCAAACTTATTAATAGTGGTCACTTTTAAAAAGCTATCCTTATAGCCATTTAAAATAATATCCCTAAATTATTGCATTTGAGTTTAATTTAATTTGTTGCATTTTGAAAATGACATTCGAAATGATGCTTCAATTGCGTCATAAGTAGAAGGAGCTGGTACAAAATCTTCTTATATAAGGCTCGAAAATTAATCTAAGATCGCTATAGAAAGGAAAATCGAAGTCACAAAATGAACCTACTACGAGAGATGCATTGTCACAATTTCAAAAGAGTATTAAGTCGATAGGGATTCACACATGCGAAGAATTCAATAAGAGAGAACGTCTTACGATACAAGAAAGATAGGAAGAAAAAAAAGAGTGCACCACAAAGCAAAAAATTACAAAAGTGTAACTTATGGCCTAAATTTATTAACCTACTAGTAATACATAGGCCATATTTTTGCTCCTCAGCCTACGAGGTATTAGCAGCCGTTTCCAACTGTTGTTCCCCCTTCCTTCCAACGCGTTACTCAACCATCCGCCACTAATCTTACTGTTTTGACAACTCAAGTGTCTTAGACCAAGCTGGCCTAGCCAAGATATCAGCACACCAAGCACTAACATGAGGCCTAGCATCGAACAAGCTCTTCACTTTACTCCCCATCAAGTAGTGCAAAGACGGGGCGTGGTGCAAATCAGCTAGAGTAAAACTCTCACCACCCAAATATTTCGATTCCTTGAGTCTAGATTCATACACATCAAGAAGTTTCCCGAGTTTCTCTTCGTTCTCTGCCACGACTGCATCATCAGTCACCATGCCCAACATTGGCTTAATGACAATCTCAAAGCCTAGTTTTGAACCAATGGGGTCGAATTTCTGGGCTTCTACTTCCATCCATACTGACATGATTGCCATTTTTTTTGGGTCATTGGGTAAGAGTTGGGTCCCTTTGTCTGCATATGTGTGAGCTATGTATTGTGTAATGGCTCTTGACTCTGCATTCACAATAATTCATATATCAAAACCAAAGAAAGAAGTGTGTTTCAAGTGAATTCAATATTAATTATGTGATGATTTTCATTGAATTGGGGAAAGATTTCATGGTACTTATATGCCGAGCATCTATCGGAAACAACCTCTCTTATCTTCAAATCAACAAAAATCAACAAGGTAGAAGGTCAAGTTAAATTTTGAACCACTCAACGACTAAGTCAACCACTAATCTTACATTCAGGAGGTTCAAATCAATATACACATAAAATAATTAAAAAATATCCCATATATACAATGTAATTTTTTGCCAAACGACTACCTCTTAGCCATTCCTGATCCTAAAGGATATGTCCGGTCTTCTATCGTTCTTCATTTAAATACTAGACATAGTTCACTTGGCGTAGGGATCGAACTTGTGAGTTAAAGACACATGTCCCTCAACCTTTAGGCATAGATTAAGGGGGAACTTACCAAAAAGCTTGAGATCTCCATCTTCAAAAGCTGGAACTTGACCAAATGGCTGCATAAATCACACAAAATTTTAAGTAGATACTCTTTTTCTTGACTCAAATCATACAATTACACTTGCAGTTTCTCAACTCGAATCACATATATATATATATATTTACTTACTTTTTTAATACAAATACAAAAGGAAAAAAGGACAAATATACCTCAAACTATCGTGAATGATTTGCAGATACACTCCGTCATACTTTTGGACATTAGTACCCTGTCGCCTAAAAACTAGAGCATATATGCCCTTCGCACAATATTTACGGAGGGTATTTGCATACCATTTACGATAATTTGAAATATATTTGTCCTTTTCTCAATACAAAATCTAGGGAAAAACTACCGGATTCGTCTTAACCTAACCCACGAACCCTCACCACGCCCTACAGATCCTTAAGTAGCAGTGAACCACAGGAATCTGTTATACAGAGTCTTATCTTAAATTACTGCAAAAAAGCTAATTCTAAGATTCAAATCTGCGAATAAATCGAATCGATTCGAAACACAGTAACTGTAAATAAAAAGAGACATACATTTAGGGAAATGAATGGTTCCTTTTTGTGATCACCAGTTTGCATATTGACAGGAACAAGTTCAAAATCAAGATCTTTCTCTTTGAGTGTAGCTACAACTCTCATAACAGCAGGGGACATCATAGGGCCATGGACCTTGATCGCCATTTTTTTCTAGTTCTAGAGAGAGAAAGTGAAGAAATTGTGAGTAGAAAACGAATTTATTGTGTTAGAAGAGAAAACGTGGAATGATGAGTAGAAAACATGTGGTGGAGTATAGTATATATAGATCCAATAACTAAGGGTCCTTTTGGTCAACAAAATTATGAATATTAAATTTTTTTATTTTTTTTTTTAACTTTTCATTTGGTGTTTGTTACTCGTAAATTGTAATAGAGCTTGATTATTTTGAATTTGTACTGATTTGAATTCGAGATATCTGATTAAAAAAGGAATAGTCTGATCTGCTGCATTACCTACGTTGATGGTTAAAAAGAATTGGTCTTATTTTTAATATAAAAAAAATATTTGAAAATTGAAGTTGTGTTTCGATATAAACATAATTGGAATTATTTTAAATTATTGCCTACTTCCTTCTAGATGACCTAATGGAAAGAAGTGGTAGGTGGAACATGTATTTGTCCAACATATGTGGTGATATAGTTGAAAGTTCTTCTTACATTTATTGAGACTAGAATTTTATTATTTTTAAAAAAAAATTCATTTGGTGTTTGTATTGGAGCATTATTTCAGATTCACACTGTATAAGGCTTTATACTAGGGAAATATTTTCTATCAAAGAATTTTTATATCCAAGACTCTAATTTGGAACTTCTAATTAAGAGAAGAGCAGCCCCATCTGTTGATGGTGCAGATTGTTATATTTAAACTCTGAAATTATTATTTATTTTTGATAGAAATTGAAGTTGATATGATTATTCAATATTCGAATTTACTAACTTGATGGAATTTATTTATTTATTTCATTATACTCCTTAGTTAAGCCAGTGTAAATATAAATAATATTTTCTCTTTTAAAAAAAAAATGAAAAAAGAGAAGTTGTGTTCAATTTGCAAAGACTTTCAAGTGTTTCACACTTATTATTAATTAAAATAAAATTAAACTTTGTTTACAAAGTCAATAATTTTGCGTTCACATTATTTTTTTTTAGGAGTAAGTGGTCGGTAGGGTCAGAAACTTCCAGAATATGTATGGGTATACATCACACAAAGATGTCATCCACTACGTCCAAATAATATATAATAATAATTAAAAAAAATAGTATATTGTTGTATAACACGTTGGATTTAAGAAAGGATCGGATTACTCTTAATATAATGCAAGTATAAATAGTTGATTCTATGATTCGAACTCATGATCAGATAAGAAAGAGTTGTTCGGATGATAAGCATCTCTTACTTCCAAGTTTCAACCTTAAGGTTGTGAGTTTGAGCTACCAAAAAAGTAAAAATACAAGCTTTTGAGGATGGGTAAAAAAAACCTCATGATCACATGAAAAATCATAAAATTGTACTTACTTTAACGACAAAATAACCTAATATAATTAAATAAATTACTATATTATAGAAGAGTCTAGGATTGACTACCAATGTTCCAATAAGATCACTACTAATGTCCAATATATTTATAAAATATATAAGTGAGCCCCACCACCTTCCACTTAAATACTACATATTAGAGTATATATTATTAATTACTATACTATAAATCACTACTAATATCCAATATATTTATCAAACTATATAAGTGGGCCCCACCACCTTCCACTTAAATACTGCATATTATATATTAATTACTATACTATAAATGACTTAAATACTCCATATTATCTATTAGAATAATTAACAATTATTTGACACTTTAAATTCTATCAATGCCATATAAATTAGGATAAAAAACCTAACATATAATATTTAAATATATTTAAAAATAATATAAGTAATACTATACATTACAATAATTAACAGCTTAATTATTTAAAACTTATATAAAAAATTTAATTGACTCTCTAAATTCTATTGGTACCACATAAAATGGATTATATAATAAACATATATTGTTTGAAATTGACGAAAAAGAAACAATAAATTACAATAATTAATAAAAAAAATAGTCCACTCCAAAAAATCTATCAATTAACAACATATATTGTTTGAAATTGACGAAAAAGAAACTATAAATTACAATAATTAACAAAATAAATCTCTCGACTCCAACAAATCTATCAATTAATGCCACATAAATTGGGACATGGCAAATAACATATATTATTAAAAAATTAGGTTCAAAATGTACTATAAAATACAATAATTAACAACTTAATATATTAAAGAGACATATAAAAAAGGGTTAATATTTGAAATTCTGCATCTGCCACATAAATTAGAACAAATAGAGTAATAAATATTATTTTCAAAATTATGTTAAAAAAAAGTACTACAAATCACAATAGCTAACAATTTAAAATATTTTTAAAATCATATAAAAATTTCAATAACTTCTCAAATTCCATAATATGACATAAATTAAAAAAAAAAGTGTTATAAATCATAATAAATAGTACAATATTTAAACTACTTTAAAAGCATTATAAATTGTAATAAATAATACAACAATTTAAATTACTTAAAATTTAACGACTTAAAAATATTTTTTTAAATGTATTAAAATTTTGGTTAATTGTCAAAACTTTACATGTGCCACATAAATTGGGACATGGACAGTCACACATATTTTTTTAAAAAAATTACATTAAAAGTATTCTATCAATTAACAACATATATTGTTTGAAATTGACGAAAAAGAAACTATAAATTACAATAATTAACAAAATAAATCTCTCGACTCCAACAAATCTATCAATTAATGCCACATAAATTGGGACATGGCAAATAACATATATTATTAAAAAATTAGGTTCAAAATGTACTATAAAATACAATAATTAACAACTTAATATATTAAAGAGACATATAAAAAATGGTTAATATTTGAAATTCTGCATGTGCCACATAAATTAGAACAAATAGAGTAATAAATATTATTTTCAAAATTATGTAAAAAAAAAGTACTACAAATCACAATAGCTAACAATTTAAAATATTTTTAAAATCATATAAAAATTTCAATAACTTCTCAAATTCCATAATATGACACAAATTTAAAAAAAAAGTGTTATAAATCATAATAAATAGTACAATATTTAAACTACTTTAAAAGCATTATAAATTGTAATAAATAATACAACAATTTAAATTACTTAAAATTTAACGACTTAAAAATATTTTTTTAAATGTATTAAAATTTTGGTTAATTGTCAAAACTTTACATGTGCCACATAAATTGGGACATGGACAGTCACACATATTTTTTTAAAAAAATTACATTAAAAGTATTCTATCAATTAACAACATATATTGTTTGAAATTGACGAAAAAGAAACTATAAATTACAATAATTAACAAAATAAATCTCTCGACTCCAACAAATCTATCAATTAATGCCACATAAATTGGGACATGGCAAATAACATATATTATTAAAAAATTAGGTTCAAAATGTACTATAAAATACAATAATTAACAACTTAATATATTAAAGAGACATATAAAAAAGGGTTAATATTTGAAATTCTGCATCTGCCACATAAATTAGAACAAATAGAGTAATAAATATTATTTTCAAAATTATGTTAAAAAAAAGTACTACAAATCACAATAGCTAACAATTTAAAATATTTTTAAAATCATATAAAAATTTCAATAACTTCTCAAATTCCATAATATGACATAAATTTAAAAAAAAGTGTTATAAATCATAATAAATAGTACAATATTTAAACTACTTTAAAATTATTATAAATTGTAACAAATAATACAACAATTTAAATTACTTAAAATTTAACGACTTAAAAATATTTTTTTAAATGTATTAAAATTTTGGTTAATTGTCAAAACTTTACATGTGCCACATAAATTGGGACATGGAGAGTCACACATATTTTTAAAAAAAATTACATTAAAAGTATTCTATCAATTAACAACATATATTGTTTGAAATTGACGAAAAAAAAAACTATAAATTACAATAATTAACAAAATAAATCTCTCGACTCCAACAAATCTATCAATTAATGCCACATATATTAGGACATGGCAAATAACATATATTATTAAAAAATTAGGTTCAAAATGTACTATAAAATACAATAATTAACAACTTAATATATTAAAGAGACATATAAAAAATGGTTAATATTTGAAATTCTGCGTGTGCCACATAAATTAGAACAAACAGAGTAATAAAAATTATTTTCAAAATTATGTTAAAAAAAAGTACTACAAATCACAATAGCTAAAAATTTAAAATATTTTTAAAATCATATAAAAATTTTAATAACTTCACAAATTCCATAATATGACATAAATTAAAATAAAAAAATAATATATATTGGGCCNAATTTAAAATATTTTTAAAATCATATAAAAATTTCAATAACTTCTCAAATTCCAAATATGACATAAATTAAAATAAAAAAATAATATATATTGCACGGGGTCCTATATGTAGTTATACTATAAAATTCTTTGCATTAGCTCCTTAAGATAGTCAAAGCCAACCAATCTATCATTTCATATAAATAATACGTATTTGTATAATATGTTATACATACTTTTAAATTCGCTTAATTTAAATTCGAAATTCACTTTTAACGACGGGTTGATGGAATAAATCATAACAAGGAGAAAAGGAGGGATAAATTTGGAATATTAAAAGGGCATACCGTCATTAAGCAGGAATGATCAACATGAATTTCATTAATGAGTATCAAAATATTAAAAAAGAAAATTATGAAAAAATCAAATAATATCAATACGCAATATATATATACATAAGAAAATATTTTTATCTAACTACATAATGTAATTTTCAACGAAAAAACTATATATAGCTACGCCATGATATTCGAGTCTCTTAGTGTAAAAATGAAATTATGAAAAATAAATTTTATAAATCTGTGAATTTAAATTAAATTTAACTTTAATGAAGATACCTATGACTAAAAGTCAAATAAATAAAAAAGTAAGAATGGTGGTTGGAACATGCGGCAAACGGATATATACAAATTATTGTTCAATCTTGACTTTACTTTTGGGTTTCTTATTGAAGAATCCATATTTTACTTTTTCTTCTTCTTTAAGCATATGATAGTAGGAAAAAAATAAACAAAGACAAGTAAAATTTATTTGAGGGTTTGAGTCACACTAAATAGAAAAAACAAAGTTGAAAAAAGAATTGGAATCACTAATTTTTGTTTTTATTAAAATATTTTGAGTTTAAATTCGGAAAATAGACTATGATTTTCTTCACCCAGTAGCCACGTTGGTGGATAGAAGTCGTACAAATTGCATTCACTTTCCCCTCAAACTTTAATATGAGTAGCCTCTTTAATATTAAGAGTTGATTAGTTTGCGGATTATATTATTTTGAAATTATAATTTTTGAATTAATTTATTTTATTTGGATGGTGGAATAAGATAATTTTCAATTTGATTAAATAAATTGGAATATTCAGAATTAAGTTTGAAACTAAATTTATATTATATTTAATTGACAGTATAAATTTAATCATAAGTTTAATATAAAGATATTCTACCTATTAGGCATACCAAATATTGCAATACAATTTTAAAAAGGTACCATAAAAAATTGCAATGAGGTCAAGCGAATGAGTGCTTCACCCTCAGTCAGAGGTCTCGGGTTCGAGTTCTAGGTATGGAGAGAATCATGTTGGGAGCGTCATTCCCGAAAGAGTCCTACAGTGCACGATTCAAATTAAATTGGGGATCTAATATGGACTCTGTACACTAGGTGGGAAACTAAAAAGAAAAAAGAAAAAGAATCCCAATGTGCAATATGAAGGTATACACCTCATTTAGATGGTGGTTACATATACTTTTATAACATATGTTATCGTATTGTATTGCTTTACAATATTTGGATAAATTATGTCATTTTCTATCTTTACATAATATTAATAATTTGAAAAATAAATTTAAAAGAAAAGAAGGTATAGGGTATAACTACTATAAAAAAGGTAGGATAAAATAAGAAAATATAATTATTAAATAATAATTAAAATCAAAATGAGGAGAAATAGGTAATTATGTGTTCACACCAAATTGTTCGTTACACAAAATGTACTCAATTATATATTGGTTTTCTAAAATGACAACTACTCATCCGTTCACTTTTACATGTCAACTTTGGACTTTGCACACCCTTGATAAATAATGATTAATATGAGTGTATAGTCTTAGGTCTTGAAAATATTTTGGAGAATAAATAATTAATATTAAAGATAAAAAAGAAAAAATAAATAAAAAAATATCTTGGACCATTTATTTTTAGTAAGGACGACAAACGGTCCAGAGGGAATATATGTTAAATCCCTTTTGTGGAAATAGGATGAGACATATTGGTCTTGGGTAGGGGTGTTCACGGGTCGGTTATTGGTCAAAACCAAAACCAAACCAACTTAATCGGTTTTAAAATTATCAAAACCAAACCAAACCAAATATAGTATATATTTATCGGTTTGGTTCTTATTGGTTTCGGTTCGGTTTGGTTCGGTTATTCGGTTATTAACCATAGACAAAAATAAAAAAACAATTCATTCAAAGCGTTAAAAAAATGACAACAATTTATTTAAAACGAAAATAGTTAGAATGACTGACATTACATAACTTTCCATCATTGAATTTACTATGAATAAAGCTTCCAATTTCATTATTTTGGCTTAGAAGAAAGATACATTGATATTTTCAATCTTATAAAGAATTGTCATAGACACACTCCAATACATAAAACCAATAAGATAAATATTCTCACCTTGGGCATTTTTTCTTTCATAAGTAAATTATAAATAAATTTTGATGAAAACGACATATAAGATCTTTAAAGTTGTTAATAAAAATAATATATTATGTATGTATAACAATAAAATATATGTATATAACTTGTCGGTTTGATTCGGTTATTTCTTCGATTTTTCGAACAAAACCATAACCAATCCATATACTATCGGTTTTTAAAAATCTAAAACCAAACCACACCTAACCCAAATTAAAATCGGTTTGGTTCAGTTTTTCGATTTGGATTGGTTTTAATCCAAACCGTGAACACCCCTAGTCTTGGGCATGACATTTTGATGGGTCAAAAGCTTATATGTCCAGTCCCCATACCATTTTATATTTGGGCCTACATCACTAATGGGCCATTAAATAAGAAGAAAAACAGTGGGCCTGTCCCATTTCATAGGATAAACCTATTTGGATACCGCTATTTTATTTGTATTTTAATTTTTTCTAATAATTATTTAAGTTGTATCCATTTTTGACAAACAACACACATGTTATGTTTGAAGTAGTATATGATCAAAGTTTAGATTTTTTTACAAGTATTTTTACATGTAGTACATGCGATAATAGTGCATTGTTCGTATTTTTGTCAAGTGACTTAGCTTGTTATAACGAAAGTGACATTACAATATATAAAACAATTGTCTTCACGCTATATAGTGCACAATTTTCAAATTTAAAAAATATTTTGATTTGTGGTGAGATAACACATATAAAATAATGTGCACGTATTAGTGAGAATTGTTTGAAAAATTAATCGCGAGGAGTGTCAAGGGAATTCATATGCAACGATTTCATGTTATAAACAACCCATTGAAAATAACAAGAATTTGATAATTTTTATGTTTCTTTAGTTAGGTAGTACTCCCGATCGTGATTTTTTTTTGAGTAAGTAAGGTCAATCGATGACCAGGAAAAGTTTGATATTGATATTAATGAAAATAAAAATCAAGTCAAGAATGCAAAGAAAAAGAGAATGAAAGAAATGGAATTATATAATATAAAGAGCTTCAAAAGAGTAATTTAGATGGCAAAGATATTAATTCTTACGCATATACTTTGTTTACTTTTATTTGTCACGTTTTTGCTTTAGTAGAGTCAGTTTTACTAGTTATCAAAGATAAATTGAATTATAATATTTAATATTTTAAAATTTTAAATTTAGATGTTTAAAAACTATACAAAAAAATGTTATAAGTTGCATTCCTTCTCATATCAATATGTTAAAATATCGATCAAAGTTCATGTAGTTCGATTACTCTCAAGAAACAAAACATAACAAGTACTCCCTCCATCATATATTAGATGAACACTTTCTATTTTACATGGTTATTAAGAAATCATTAATAGCTTGATTCACTTACTATTTTTCTCTTTGTTCATATTAATTAGCTTTTCGAAAAAAAGAAATTTTGAATCTTCAAAATTTGTTTAAACTTACAAAGCCATATTAATTGTAGTGGTAAAATGAAAAAAGATTAATTAATTATATCATAATTTAATAAGTGATCAAGTAATATGAGACAAACACTTTTAGTAATTAGATGCCCATTTAATATGGGACGGAGGTACTCCGTAATAAGGAAGGGGAGAGAGTAATTAACTTTTTTTTTTTTTAGGTTAAAGAGAGTAATAAACTCATTAAATCAACATCAATAATTAGTGTCCTATTTTTTCATTAATTTAAATAACTTTGCCTGCCACATTCAAACACATGGATGCCACCTAGCTAAACCTATATATGCTATAATATAATTTATAGCCTCCCTTGTTTCTTGGAAACCAAAGTGACAATTTCCTGTCAAAACCTACTTAGAAGTAGGTTATCAAACTATAGTGTTTCAACTTAAAAGATTAATTAGCAAGTAATTAGAAGAGGAAGGGGGAGGGGACCATATTATCACTAATTGATGACAGCAATATTATATACACATATAACAAAGTCTAGAAAACCATCTTTAGCATCCTTGAAAAACATACTCATATAAGAAATATTACCTAACTTTGTACCAATATCGAGAATCTGCCTGCCATTACATTTCGTATTTATGCTACTTAAATTTTATATCTCTCATAAAGTTTTAACTTTTGTACGACTATGATATGCATCACAGGTTTTAAACTTTTGCACGACTCCAATAATATAATACTCAAAAAATTAATTAACTTATATACACGAACAGTATAAAAGAATACATAATTAGCACACGTCAATATGTAAGTAGTTTACACTGTTAGTATATAAAAATTAAAACGATTTGTTTAAACATAATAAAATTAGGGATATGTGCTTATAAAGAAACAAACCCTACACATAATGGAGCAAAGTACTTATAGGTTTCTTCTTATAGAAAGAAAAGAAAAAAAATATGGTTGATAATAATATCAACAAATTAGGGTCTAAATATGATAGAGAAAGCTCTAATTACAATTCAATTAGTGAAGATGGATTGATTTATAAGGAGCAAGATAGGTTGTTGCCAATAGCAAATGTTGGGAGAATTATGAAGCAAATTCTTCCACCAAATGCTAAGATTTCAAAAGAAGCCAAAGAGACTATGCAAGAATGTGTTAGTGAGTTTATTAGCTTTGTGACTGGTGAAGCATCTGATAAGTGTCACAATGAGAAGAGAAAGACTTTGAATGGTGATGATATTTGTTGGGCTTTGGGAAGTTTAGGTTTTGATGATTATGTTGAGCCATTGAAGAGGTATTTGCACAAGCATAGAGAGTTAGAAGGTGAAAGAATTAATCAAAGTAAAGGTGTTGGGCTTGGAAATAATATTGAAGATAATCAAAGGGAAAGAGATGATGAATTAACACAAAGGGGATCTACAATTCCATTCAAAATCACCATCATGGATCATAAGGGGGAAAACAATTTTCTCCCTACAAGACCTTATTAGGCTTCTTCTTCTTCTTTTCTCTGTTTAACCGTTCAGTATCTGGAATTTACTAGTCTGAGTAATTTGGATTTGCTCCATGTGAAGTTCATTAAAGGGAAGCGCTATTTATCAAGAGTTTCTAGTCTAGACGAATTGTCATGAAAAAAACTTGGGTCAAGTTTTTCTTCTATCTTTTAGGCTTCTTCTTCTTCTCTCTTTTATCTTTGGGTTTAACCATCTTGTGTGAAACATACTGACCCTATTAATCTGGATTCTCGTTGCATAGGGTTGGAGAAATGTTTCCTCTATTAGAAGGTTGTCTATTCTTAATAAGGCTCGAACATGAGACCTTTGGTACTTCTTTTTAAGCTATGACATATACACTATGAAATGTTAATCTACTTTTGTCTTTTGATGAGTAAATTAACTTGCATTTCTAGTTGATCATGATTTTGTTGATGTTCAGTTCTTGTGTCTTTTCTTCTTATTGTTCATTTTCTATATATCCTTCCTAAGTTGATAAAACTAGGATGAAACTTACATTAAAAGATGTGACCTAGCAATTAATAAAATAAATAAAAAAATATGAGAAGATAGGATTCATATTCTAGCAAAGCGATAGAAGGGTTAAGTAATTTTTTTTTTTATCATTCATCTAAAAATGTTGGTTGACAGAGTTACTTGTTGCTCATGCTGGTAAGAGATTTAGCACATACTGAATAAAAAAATTATAATGCACACAAATTGACACATACACTATAAAAGTTGACAAACACACAAAATAAAGGTATCAACTAGCCAACTAGGCATGTAAAATGGCATCATCAAAGTTTTCATTTTTGAAACCCTAGAATCCAGGACCACAAATTTGAGTTATTCTAAATATGCTTAATTTGTCACTATTAAAGTCTTTATCAAAGTTTCTTTTCAAATCTTATATTAAATTAAAAGAAGTGTTTTCACTCCCTCCAAGTGAGGATTTTGCATTCTTGGATAGATTCATAGGTGGAAAGACCAACAAATAAATAATATCATTGAAAGGGACAAAGAAAGAAAAATTACAATGTATCTGTGATTTCAATAGTTTATCCAAATGAAACATGACTTTTGATGTCAATCTTAAAAAGGATTTAGAAATTAAATATATATACTGAAGATTTATAATGTGTTTTTGCATGAGCTGGCAAAATTATTTAAAAAACATATTTAGGGTTGCCTATCATTTGGTGAATATTAAAAGTCACTACGTCAAAAATAATCTTTAGCGGTAATTAATTAACGACAATAGCTTAATTGCCGCTAAATATGTATTTTTAGCGACAATTAGCACTCTTTGTACATGTCTCCAAAGCCTTTAGCGACACTGAATCTAAAGGCACTTAACTAATGTCGGTAAAGACTTTAACACTCTTTATTAATGTGTCTATTTATTACCGTTAAAAGATGTTTTTGTTATAGTAAGTGATTGGTGAATTCATGTTTTATGACCTCGAAATGCCAAAAAAACCATATTTGTCATGGTGAATATTAATCACCGTGTCATTTTTTATAGACCAATCAAATATCAGGCCAATTGGAGTTCGTCAATCAAATTTAGAAAAATCAAACACATAAAGAGTCTATGACTTTAAAGTCGTGTTTCATGACCTGAAACACCATAAAAATAACATTTGTTATGGTGAGTATTGGTTACCAGCCATTCACGATGGATCAACCAAATATTAGGTCAATTGGAGCCCGTCAATCAAATTCAAGAAAATCATTAGTACACATAAAAACACCAATAATTATGAAATTCTATTTTATGATCCAGAAACGCTAAAAAATAATGTGGTGATCAATCGCTACTATTAATTATAAATTAATCTGTTTGTTAGTATTTTTTTTATTTTTAATATTAGAAAATTTTAGAAATAGCAAACATAATAGAATTATAAGACGCTATAACTAGAGTTTTGATAATTACTTTTCATAGTTATAGTTCTGTTTGTTATGAACACTGCAATTTGTATATTTCTGCCCGTTTGTATATTTTGCTCGCAAATATACAAATAGGGTAAGTACATACAAATACTGTATTTATACATTTAGGAACTTTTCAGAACTACGTTTGTATATTTCTGAATTTATACAATCAAGAATCGAATTATACAAATTCTGAATTTATACAAATCAGGCGAATAGCAAGAATTGGAAAAACTATAGCCGTGAATTATAATTTTCTCAAACTATAGCTATAGTACCTAGTATATACTAAATATTGTTATTCCGCATAATTTCCCCTTTTTAGAGCATAAGCCTTACCCAATGTAAATTTTGATTAGTTTGGGCTATTTGACATACTATACATTGTAATCTTCCTATTATCCGGCCCATTGTCATGTTCAGCAGTAAGCCCATAACACATAACACAAATATCTTCTTCATTTTAATATGGGAAAATTGTACATAATGACAAACTATTAATTCAAATTAAATGGTATAATTACACTTTGATTTAATTGTGTCCTATAGCAAACTGTTTGCCAGTCGTCTCTCTCCCTCAAACTCTCGCTCGCCACTCTCCCTCTCTCGCTCGCTCCCTCTCTCGCTTTATACAACATAATTGTATAAATTGTGTTTCTGTTTGTATAAAGCGAGAGAAAATTGTATATACACATGCAAATACATATATATTCGATCTATACACTTATAATTATACAATAAAAATATTCCTCTGCCCAGTTCTCTTTTGCCTTTCTCTCTTTCTCGTTTTATACAACAGAATTGTATAAATTGTGTTTCTGTTTGTATAAAGCGCGAGAAAATTGTATATACACATGCGAATACTTCGTCCTATACACTTATAATTATACAATAAAAATACTCCCCTACCCAATTTTATGTTTGTATAATGTATAATTTATGTTTGTATAAAGTGAAAGAGAGAGCGATTTTTTATATACAAATATTTTTGTCAATGATTTATACAAACGAGAGACTAACAACAATTTATACAAATGGTCCGCTAGCAAAATTATACAAATCTGAAGAGGAGCCAATGAATTATACAATTGCTTCTTTTTGTATATATGTATAGCGAAATAGACATAGCTTTCAATTGTATATGTATAGCGAATTATACATATATATGTTTGCTATGGAACGCAATTATGCAAACTTTGCTATAACATACAAATATGATTTTTTTGTTTGCTATATGTGAAAGTTGCTCTTTTAATATACTGTCTGGTTTTGGTTTTGATTTAGTATAGAGTTTAAGAATAAAATAAATAAGAATTTAAATATTATAATCACATTAAATACATGTTGAACATTACAAATTCTTTTAATCTTATTATTAAATATGTCATATGAAAAATTAGATTTAACCAATTACAATTAAGAAAAAAACACCTACAAAAAAAAAACTTAGCAAATAATAAAAGATTAGATGACCTATCCAAGCAAGAGTTGTGCTCAATAGATAAATTCGAAAAATGGGAATTTCTTATAAGAAAGTAGAGCTGCCAATATAGGTTGACCCATTCCATCCGGGCTAACCCATACATGCTTTGCAATTTGACGGGTCATGCCGGGATAACCCATTTTTTATGTGGGCCAGAAAATGGTCGGCCCAACCCACAAGTGAGTGGGCTACAGGATTTGCCGGGCCAACTCTCTTTTCTTAAAAATATATTTTTTTTATAATTTTTTAAATTAAATTATAATTATCGACTAATGTTACTACTTGTTAATCAAATACACAAATAAAATTATCTATATAATATTAATTAAGTTTGATTTCAAGTAAAAACATAAATAGCTAAATAGAAATATTAACCTAATTATTTTCCAATTATCATAATAAAACACAAAAACTATGATAATATTCAATAGACTATGGCCTATGTAGTGATTCCCTAGAAATTTTAGGAACTTTATTTTATGTAGTACATATTTTATAAACATAATTTGTATTTAAATTGTAATATTTCTAACTTTAAACAGATTTTGAGTGTAGACTCCTATTATTTTTAATAGGGAAAATTATATATAATAGCAAACTATTAATTCAAATTAAATGCTATAAATATAGTTTGATTTAATTGTACCCCATAGCAAACTATTGCTATTTAACCTCTCTCCTGGTGAATCTCGCTCGCCACTCTCGTTCTCTCCCTCGCCTCTCTCGTTTTTTATACAAACGCAAGTGTATAAAGTGCGTTTGTGTTTGTATAAAGCGAGAGAAAATTGTATAAATACATATATTTTCGTTCCTCTCTCTCCCTTCTCCCAGATCTCGCTCGCCACTCTCCCAGATTTCGCTCGCCACTCTCCCAGATCTCGCTCTCTCACTCGTCTCTCTCACTTTATACAAAAACCGCAAATCGTATAAAATGTGTTTGTGTTTGTATAAAGCAAAAGAAAATTGTATATATACATATATTTTCATTCCCCTCTCTCCCCTCTCCTAGATCTCACTCGCCACTCTCTCAGATCTCGCTCTATCACTTCCCTCTCTCACTTTATACAAAAACGCAAATGTATAAAATGCATGAAAATTGTATATATACATATATTTTCGTTCTCCTCTCTCCCCTCTCCCAGGTCTCACTCGCCACTCTCCCAGATCTCACTCGCCCACTCGCCTCTCTCACTTTATACAATTGATCTTTTTGTATATGTATACCAAAACAGATTATACAACTGTTTCTTTTGTATATGTATAGCGAAATATACATATTTATGTTTGCTATGGAGCGCAATTATGCAAAGTTTGCTATAGCATACAAATATGAATTTTGTGTTTGCTATATGTGAAAGTTGCTCTTTTTAATACTCTATTTTATTTTTATTTGGCTCACGGGCTGTCCCTATCCATATTTCTCAAGCCCCACAAATCGACATGCTTATACATGCCGGGCTAAAAATTCCTTTTCTTTAATGGGCTCTAAAAATCGTAACCCAACCCTATTAAATTACGAATTAGACCAGACCGACCCAACAGACCTAGCCCATTGACAACTCTATAAGAAAGTAACAATAACAAGAATGAATCAAGTGACGCAGTCATTTCATTTTTCTAAAATAAACTAGATATAGGACCCCGTGCCAGCACGGGGCCCAATATATATTTTTTATTATTTTAATTTATGTCATATTATGGAATTTGAGAAGTTATTGAAATTTTTATATGATTTTAAAAATATTTTAAATTTTTAGCTATTGTGATTTGTAGTACTTTTTTTTAACATAATTTTGAAAAAAATATTTATTACTCTGTTTGTTCTAATTTATGTGGCACACACAGAATTTCAAATATTAAGCATTTTTTATATGTCTCTTTAATATATTAAGTTGTTAATTATTGTATTTTATTGTACATTTTGAACCTAATTTTTTAATAATATATGTTATTTGCCATGTCCCAATTTATGTGGCATTAATTGATAGATTTGTTGGAGTCGAGAGATTTATTTTGTTAATTATTGTAATTTATAGTTTCTTTTTCGTCAATTTCAAACAATATATGTTGTTAATTGATAGATTTTTTGGAGTGGACTTTTTTTTTATTAATTATTGTAATTTATTGTTTCTTTTTCGTCAATTTCAAACAATATATGTTTATTATATAATCTATTTTATGTGGTACCAATAGAATTTAGAGAGTCAATTAAATTTTTTATATAAGTTTTAAATAATTAAGCTGTTAATTATTGTAATGTATAGTATTACTTATATTATTTTTAAATATATTTAAATATTATATGTTAGGTTTTTTATCCTAATTTATATGGCATTGATAGAATTTAAAGTGTCAAATAATTGTTAATTATTGTAATAGATAATATGGAGTATTTAAGTCATTTATAGTATAGTAATTAATATATAATATGTAGTATTTAAGTGTTATATTATGGAATTTGAGAAGTTATTGAAATTTTTATATGATTTGAAAAATATTTTAAATTCATAACTATATATTTCAATGTACAAGATTTTGATAAAATAAAATCTTTAAAGTTAAATTATAATGTTTTTGAAATTTAAATTATTAAAACATATATATTGATTTTATAGAAAAAATAATATCATATAAAATTAAATGAAAAGGATAATAAATTCAACTTTTACCATGATAAGGTTGAAAAATATTATTTAAGTGGAAGGAGGTGGGGCCCACTTATATATTTTATATAGTAAGTATTGGACATTTGTAATGATTTTATTGGTACAATGATAGTAAATCCTAGACTCTTCTAATATATAGTAATTTATGACGTAGAGTATGTAAATTTAGAATGGTCTTATAGTATAAAAATATGTATTCCAAATATTAATGTATAAGTTTTTCCAATAAAAAGTACTCCATAATTATACTTGGGCTCAGTTAAACTCAAAATAATAACAATATATTGTAGCCTCATAAAATGGAGTAAAATGTACCTTAGTTTTGTTTAAAAGATTAAAAATTATTTTTGATTGACCTTCGATTCAACAAAAAACAGTTCATAAAAAGTAATAGAAGTAAAAGCATGATAAAACATATTGAGCAATAATTATAATCAAATAATACGATGATCGAAATACAAAATACGATAAAAGACAATAAAAATCAAACATAAAAACCACATAAACAATACAATAACTTTAAATAAATATAAACAAATAGTGAAACAATACACAACTATTTATTAACGGGAGAACCTATGGAGTTTAGGATTCATTTGATTTCACTCAAAAATTATAATATAAGATTAATATTATTTTTATATATACACATAATAAATATTAAATTCAAATTATTTATTTATTTTAGAAAATAAACAGTGCTTTTTTCGTGCCTACAAGAGAAGTGAGATGGGTGGCAGAAAAGAGCAGTTCGAGATGGGGAATTTTTGCATCTTTATCCTATTGTTTGTCAAATCGAAATTTTAAATTAAATTTAATAATAATTTTAAATTAAAATTATTAAAAAAATTAATATATTTAATAAAAATTACATTTATCTAAATATTTATTAAATTTCTTGATAGTAATATAAAATTTATTAAATTTTATACATTATGATCTGAATCCGCCATTAAATATTATCGGCACACGAAAGCAGACAAATGTTGAATGAGTCCAAAAATGCTTGAAATGATGACAAGAGATAAGTACAAACATTATTAAATCAACTCAAAATACACAAACACCTTTTTCTAAATAGCAAAAAAATTAAAATTCACTAATTAATAATATAAAAATAGAATTTATACCATTGATATATAATAATGTTTTAAGAAATAGATTGTTTGGATATAAATTTGGAGCTTTAGCTAGCTATTAAAGGGCCTACTCTTTAGCAAAAAAATCTCTCTCTTTGTTCTTTTGTTTTTAAGAAGTTCATGGAAGGCAATAGTGGTTGCTGTTTTTGGTAAATTTCTTATTAATCTCCCGTTTTAGAATAGTTGTCATGTTTCATTTATCTCGAGTTTACTTATTAATATATGCTAGATTTTTTTGATTAGTTTTCGATCATGTTATTTTATTTAAGTTTTTGTATTCAGCATGAAATAAATTCATTTCATTTATCTCGAGTTAATTTGATTGATATTATATGCTAATTTTTTTTTTATATCTTTATGAGTCTACCTTTTTATATTCTTTCCATTAGTTTTCTATCATATCATTTCATTTAAGTTTATATAATCTACATCCTATCAAATTTTTTTAATTTCTTTTTTGACATAACTTGCTTTTAATATGCAGTGGTCTACAAATCAAGAAGAGGGGATCATGACTGCTAATTAATTAGCAAACAAAAGTTCATATATGGCTGATCAGAGTTCAAATTATCCATCTCACAATTCCACACAAAATCACACAAATAAACCAATTTCATCCTTCTTAGGTTCTCCAAGAATTTTTAATGGCCTTTTGACTAGAAGTCTATCTGACATTGGAACTATCCAAACAAGTCGAGATCGACTATATGACAGTGAAATTATCACTAGCCCAAATTCCCTTCTTGATGACATGCAAAATCTTAATATTGGGAATCCTTTTGGTTATGATAGAAAATCACCAAACCCCATCAATAAAAAGCCCCCAATCATTAAGACAACTCCAAACAACATGCCTCGATTTCAAACAAGTCAGGATCGACTGTATGATGCTGAATGCATTGTTAGCTCAAATTCGACACTTGATGGCATGCAAAATCACAATCTTGGAAACCCTTTTGGTTATGATAGAAAACCACCAAACCCCTTCACTAAAAAGCCTCCAAATAACAAGCTGGAATCAGAAATTACTTCTACGTCTCAGTTTCAAACAAGTCAGAATGGGAACCTTTTTGGTTATGATAGAAAATCACCAAACCCCATCACTAAA
Source organism: Solanum stenotomum (assembly GCF_019186545.1). Lineage (NCBI taxonomy): Eukaryota > Viridiplantae > Streptophyta > Magnoliopsida > Solanales > Solanaceae > Solanum > Solanum stenotomum. The sequence goes on along the minus strand of NC_064289.1, from coordinate 58,647,275 downwards.
AAGCATTCAAATAACAAGATGGAATCAGAAAGCATTGGACTTGCTCTTATTGATCCAAAAGTAACTGGTGAAAAATTCCATGTCCTATTTGGAGCAAAGTTAAAAGTTGAAATCCCTTGTTCAATTGAGGTGAAAAATAGTACTTGTGGGGATTTAGATGAAATGGAGAGTTCAGAGGACTATACTTGTGTGATTACTCATGGTCCTAATCCAAAAACAACTCATATATTTGATAATTGCATTATTGAGAGCTCTTGTGGAGTTAGAAAGTTGAGGGAGAATTCTTGCAAAGTTGATCATACAAAGGGCAAAGGCATCTAATATGTAAGTACATGTATGAGAAATAAATTCTTCTTTTTCTGGTTTGTGTGTTTATAATATTTTCTGGACCGTTTTTTTTTTATCGAGGATGTATTGAAAATAATCTCTTTAAAGTAGAGGTAGAGGTAGAATATGGTTTTTTAGTCATTTTCTACCGAACTAGCTCACTTGAAAATGCATGGTGGAACATAGATTCTCAGTGAAATAGTTGAAAGTTTCCTAAATTTTTTTCTATGAAAATATTACTATTATTTCTTTCTAACCAATTCAGTTAAAATATCATTGAAAATAATTATTGAATCTTTTTCAATGACAAATTTTAATGAGACCACACTAAATATACTGTTGTTTGTTTTAGCTTATACCTCTGAATCAAAGGTTTAGAGTTTAGTGGTATTGATAAAAAAAAAAATTCCCGAGTTCAATTTTCGCTGTCGTTATTTCGTTTGCATGAACTTTGTTTATTTTAATATGTATGTGTTAGCTTCCACCAATATATATATTCAGATTTGAATCGTATTACTCTCTCATAGTGCTCACTCATTTTAGTAATCGATAAGCCACACCTTTAAATGTTCAACCTCTATATGAGAGGTCTTTGCATATTTTGCACTTGTAATTCTGTTTATATCAAGACTTACATCAGTAAAAAGAATTTACATAAATTCATGTTTCTATTGTGTTTGAGTCTACTTATTCGTATCTCAATTATACTTAACATTTGTATGTCATTTTTCTCTAGCTCATATAATAAGATTTGAACTTTGATCTTTCATATAACGTTCATTCATTTTGTTAGCAGCTACGCTCAATACTTTTTGAATATGGATTTTAAAATGTTAAACGACCATGATATGTTGAAATGTATATTTCATGATTTTAGACGAATGAGAAGGAATTACTAACTATATTTTTTTCTCTTCTATTTTCTTAATATATGATTTTCACCCATTTTATTCCTACAGGATTATGAGGGCCTTTTGAAGCCATAAATCAAGGGGGGATGATGAATCAAGAAATGGAGGACTATAGTGATTTTTCTTTTTTTCATCCTAATCTGTTTTTTTGGTCACTTTAACAAAGAATTTTGGCATCTTTTAGAAGTGGATATGAATGAAATCAAATTTTCCAATTTTTGACAAATTAGTCATGACTAGACCCCTATGGTGGACCAAAATGAAGGTTGTTGCTCCATCAAATATAACGTGACTTTGTTGGAGTGTGTTTCTCGACTTATTAGTCCTTGTTGTATTATGTGGCAGGCATAATATATAAATATATTCTCAATTTGATCTCACAATAAAACATTTTAACGCGTGTGATATATAGGTTGTGAATATATCTAGATGATTATTTTAATAGTTGAAGTGTTAAACTGATATAATAAAAGACAAGTCAAGTTGGTCTAGATATATATGTAAAATGTTTACTTGTCGGGTTGGTTACCAAATTTGAATGTCGGTTTATGTATTATGCTGAAAATTATTTATGACCAAATGACCCCTAAACAAGAAGAACCAATGCAATGAACCCATTCCTTATCTCTTCTTATAGCTCCTCTTTCTCTTTGCATTTGCATCCATACAATTTCTATGCACTGTACACACACACAACATTGTTCTCTATGGTATGATTTTTTATGATCAAATTTGTGTATTTTTTTTTAAATTGCTAAAAAGGGTTTGTTAAGCTTAAATAGTACTAGACTTTGCTATTTATATACTCTTTTCTCAGATCTTGAATATAACTAGTTCTGTTTAATCCAAATTGTATCTTTTTTACTCAAATTGCTGTAAAGGGTTCTTGATTTGGGATATCTTAGCTTAAACATTATATTTCTCTGCAATTTTGATATAAAGTTACTAAGTTCTGTTTAGTCAAAATCATATCTTGCTACTAAGGGTTCTTGATCTGGTATTTCTCTGCAATTTTGATATAAAGTTACTAAGTTCTGTTTAGTCAAAATCATATCTTGCTATTAAGGGTTCTTTATCTGGTATTTCTCTGCAATTTTGATATAAAGTTACTAAGTTCTGTTTAGTCACAATCATATCTTGCTAATAAGGGTTCTTGATCTGGGATTTCTCTGCAATTTTAATTCAAAGTAACTACTTCTGTTTAATCAAAATTGTATCTTTTCCTTCAAATTTGCCATAAAGGGTGTCTGTGCATAGTCATGTTACGATTCGATGTTGTTTTTCTCCGAAAACCACGATGTTTTGCAGGTAGAAGAAGCCCTGATTAGCAATGATTATAGACATAGGGACAGTATCTTCAAATTGATTACCATTCAAGAAAAAATGGTTTTCTATATTAAGTGTTCCGAGTGCATAACTGTAGAGAATTCCCACTGAAATTATTGCTTCCCAAATCTAGCACTAATAGCTAAGCAATGTGGAACTGAGTCATTTTTGTGTGATGATTCCGGAAATTTAATGCCACTCACTCCCATAACCCTGTTTGGTACTCAAATTTCTGGAATTATCACACAACAATGACTCGGTTCCACATTTGCTTCAGCAACATGGCTAAGCTGGTGCTGGGTTTGAGAAGTAATAATTTTGGTGTGAGTCTCTTTTCGATGTTATATACTGGAGCACTTCATATTTGAGATTCATCGTCTTGGATGGTAGTCAATTTAAAGGAACTGTCCTGTGTCCTATCCTCTATGATGCCGATAGTTTGATACAAGAAACCTTTTGACTCCTTCTGTTTCATTGTTCAGACCAATGATATAGGTAATAACATTAGAAACCATATAGAGGAGATCTATCCAAGTGTAATCAAGATTGTCATTCGGGGATAATGTTTGGGGTTCGTGTGTGATTGTGTTATAGTTTGTTTGACTTGTAGCGATGCCAGCTTTTGGTGTCAGCTTTGTCGATGTTGGCTAGTGGCTCTTATAGTGAAGAAGATGAGGAGGAAGTGATGTTAGTGGAGTTGGTTACCTTATTCTTGTACAATAATCCTTTTTCATATACACTGATAGTATAAAGATGTTTTACGTTATCAATATACTTTTACTTGTTTTAGTAGGTAACCACCTTCAATGTTTCATATATCTACATAGTCGGTTTATAGAAGCTAAATCTCTTTTCAATAACAATGATATCTGATCAGTTTGTGCATAACTGTACTTGTGATTCTCCTACTGGTACATGTTGCAACGCCTCCAATAGCATGCTCTTACTTTGTCTTTCCCTTCATCAAATTTGATGCTTTTTGATCCCCAGTTGCTATCTATAGATATGCATAGTTGATTATCTGAGGTCTATCTCCTACACCATATATAGCTTCAGTAATTTTTCATGATCACAGATCACATGCCTCAGGCTGCTTGTTTGTTACAACAACAACATACCCAATGTAATCTCATAAGTAGGGTCTGAGGAGAGTGTTGTGTATGCAGTAACGCAGACCTTACCCCTACCTTGTGAGGTAAGAGAGGTTGTTTCCGATAGACCCTCAGCTCAACTAGAGCATATCAAATCAAGTACGAACATGAAATACAACAGTGAAGAAGTCATGTTGAAAATAATGGTGGAAAGAACAATAGCGATAACAAATAATACGATAATTGAAGCAAAGGAAACAACATGTAATGTTATACTAGACATATAGTTCATCTAATGTTGGTCTCAGAATTTCTTTTACACTTTGTAATGTTATACCATACAGCTCGGATTATCTACTATTACCTCCATTATCCCTCTATTACAGCTCAAAAAGACAGTAACTAGAAATAAATCACCTTATATTTTGTGTCTTTTGCTAGGCCTCCTTTCCTTTTTTGGATTATTTTCCTTGAGAGAGGGTCTACCGGAAACAGTCTCTCTACCTGTGAGGTAGGGGTAAAGTCTGCGTATACTCCACCCTCTCCAGACCCTACTTTGTGGGACTATACTGGGTATGTTGTTGTTGTTCTTTTGTTTTCTTCTACTTATTTGTGGCTCATCCTGCAATGGGATGTATTTTGGTCAACATGAGTTTGAATGATCGAGGTCTATCTCCTTGTTTTCAATAATTGTGTTGGGGTTGACTATATGAATCATCTGATCGATTCCGCTCTTAGACTATTTTTACATTGATTGTCGACTTACTGTAGATCTCTTCTTTGTAGTTGATTTTGCCTGTTCATTTATTACCTTATTTGTGTCTATGCGATGATTGTCGACTCCTATGTTGCTTGGACTCTTCGTAATTGTCCCTAGTGCTTGTCGGATCCTCCAAAAGAAGTTAATAGTATCCTGGTGGTTGTTGAACCCTGTGATTAGCCACAAAGTATTATGTTGCTCGGATTCTTCAAATATACAATTGGGTGCACGTCAAATCCTTCGAAAATAGCACATTTTAGGAGGATTCAACAAGGGTGCGGAGGCATCTTTCAAAGTGGCTATGTGGCTATAGATACATTGATATGTGTTACTTCAACTCTTCAAGGTGTAGATTATGTTAGTTCACATTACTGATTAAAAAAATGAACATGTTTGTTAGATAATTTTCATCATGTTACTATACTTTGTTCTAATCACAATGGTGTTCGAGTCGAATAGTGTACATTGACTATTTCACGAGATGCCTATTACCTTCTACCATTTATATATTAAGGATGGTGACCAAACATTTCTTCCCGTTAATTCAGACTACATAATAAGTCAAAATATTTCTTTGTTTCATTTATGCGACCTTATTTAACTAATTATAATGATTAAAAGCATGTATAAGTTGACTTGGTGTAAACATTTGGTGCAGATAACTTCTTATTCCTAATTATTTGCTAATGCAACATACTAAGCTAATTGCTAATTCAACATATTACTTAGCTAATCACTATTAGTGGAAATCATTATTTATTGAATCGACTTTTCTAAAAGACATTTCAAAATTAATCATAGAGCAATTATTACACTTCTTTCGATCTATGTTAATGCAAGACAAATGGTACCTTATGGTTGAAGGCAAATTTAAAATAGTCCTTTGAATATACTTCGAGGGATAAGAAGCAAATTTTATTGAGGAATGTTAAAAGTATAAAAAAGTAAATATACGTAACAAAAATTAAGGGGGGGCGGGGGAATTAACATATAATATTTATACATACAATTAAAATTTCAACCTAGTTATAATTTTTTGATGAATGATGTATATTGCAATTGTATGTCACAAAAGGCGTAATTTCTTTAATGTCCAAAGTACCCTAACTGAAGGTAAAAAATGTTTAATTGGATATTAGAAAGACTCAAATTGGCCGATAACTCCGGGACTAAAGCGTCATTTTCCCATTTGCTAAACAAAAATGTCACATTTTGTTGGCGTTCTGTATACACAAAAGAGAATTAACCAATCAACACGTTTTTTAATTCCATTTTTCTAAAAAACACTTAGAGTTAATAGTAAATATGCACTTAAACTAATTTTTTTCGCGAGTTTCATACTTTAACTATTCATGGTTCTTTTTAATTACTAAACTTTCAACTTTTCATGAATTTTATACCTTAATTATCACTCCTTAAACACACACCTCGATTCTGAATTAGCCTATACACACTTGTTATCGATTGAAAATAAATATTTAGCTAACTCAACATCAAAATATATTTTAATATCAATAGAGTGATAGTTTAAATGGCAAAGAAAATAGTGAATAATTAACTATTAAAGCCAAGCAAAGTCAGTGTCTTTTACCAATGCAAGAAAAAAAAGGAAAATGAAAAAAAAAAAAACATTTCAAATAATTCTAGCCTCCCACTTTGTTTTAACTTTTTCTTGTTCCTTTCCTCATTATTATAAAATATGTGGTAGAATAGAAGGTTGAATATTTCTAGTGGCATCAATACTTTTTGCTCCCTCCTCTTGCAATTTTTTTTTATAAATAAATACTCGTGGTATGAATCAACTGAATTCATTATTTTTTAAAAATATTAAATTATAAACTCATAATCCTAAAAATGTCACAACAAATTTAATGATAAAATTTTAAAGATCGGATCTAAAAAGTTCCTATTTTAAATCTGCGATAGACCCGCCCCTCCCCCCTCTCCCCCCACCAAACCCCCAAGTGGTATCTTCTCACTCCTATAAATTCATCCCCTGTTTTTGCTCTGTTTTTTTTAGTACAACAAAACTTTCATTATGTCTCAAAATCTTGAAGATGTGAGTAGTTGGAGCTTCATACAAATCCTCAACAATCCTTCTACCTACCATCATCAACTCGATTATAAAGAAGACGATAACGACGTCAACATTCACCTATCTTCTCTCGTCATGAGCACGAAAAGCTTGGAGATGTGCACGGAGAGCTTAGGAAACGAGACGGGTTGTTATTTCAACGAAAGCATGGAGGAAAGGGACATTTCTCATGGCATTCAACGATCAAAATGTCGAGAATTCAAGAAAAGAATTAAAAGGACAGTGAATTTCCCACCTCCGCTGACTTCAATCAGCGGAAATGAGAGGGTTAGAATAAGATCTCACCGTGAAGGCGGTCGTTTAGTGTTAAGAGCTGTAAGCATACATGCTTGCAGCTCTTACTTTAAAGCAGAGCGTGCCAATGGCACGCTCACACTTTCGTGGCGAAATGATGGTACTAGTAGTAAAGTTGCACAATTGGCTGAAGTTGAAAATGGTGAAGAGGCAAATAGTTGTAGAAAATTAACTAGTGAAATTGGGATACTAAGAAGGTGTAAAGAAAAAAGTGGAAGTAGAATTAAAGGGATTTCAAATTGGGGCCAATTTTGGGTGGCCATTTCCTAAAATACTAGTATATTGTAATGATGATGTTCGAACCATCTTGCGTGTAATTATTCTTTGTTCTTCTAAGAGAATGTATCTCAACTTTCCATTGGTGATGAATCACAATTTATTTTGTTTTTTCTACTCAATATTCAATATTTATTTTGAAGCTTTGATTAATTTGAATTTACATCGTAAAGAAGTCGTATACATCATACCATAAACCTTGTTTATACGATGAATTACAATGATAAGTACAACTTGATTTATGAATATGGAGCGCGCTCATAGTGCAAAATTCAGTTCAAACGTTGTGAAATTTGAGTTGAGAGACTATATACCTCAAAATGCATATCTCATTCTATTTATACATATTTTTCACAAATATAAACAAACTTTGAACCTAAAATTATCAGTTATGTCAAATTCGCAAATTCATTACTGAATTTGTCACTAAATGTATAAAAGGGGTTTTGGTTCAAAATATTTGTTTTCTTTATTCGATGTCTAATATCTAAAGACTCAACTAATTTGATTTCATGCACAACAAAACTCATTTTTTAGGATGACACTCCCAATTTCTTTTTATTTTGGTGGAAATGTTACTATATCTCATCAATTTTAAAGGGTCACATTCATCCTATAATTGTTGCATGTGTTAATCATTTGAAAAGGAAAAAAATTCTTGCCACAACAAGTGGCTATTTCCCTGTCAAAAATTCAGTACTATCTTGACCTATTCATATTATCTGTCTTTATAGTTTTATACATTTTCTTAAAAAGTTATATTCTTTTACTTGATTAATACTCTACTAATTTATATAGCGAGGATGACTTTAAAAAAATATATACATTAAATATTTGAAACAAATCCAGTTTATCAAAACGATTAATATTTAAAATTCTGTCACATGCATGAGCAATGATCCATTCACAATATAGGGACATGCTATAACATGTTACTTCTCATTTCTTTCGTCCACCTATCGTACTAAAAATATACATGACATTAAGATTTTGGCATATCAATAGCTTTACTACTAACATAATGGTTAAAGTGATAAAAGAACACTTTTCGATCCACACGAAAAACGTAATGATTTAGATATTGTCTCAAAGAAAGCTTGATAAAATAAATATATTTGTGAAGATATGAACTACGAGACTAAAAAAAAAGATACCTAATTATTGGTTGGGTTTATTTGGTTCCAATCACATCAACTTGACAAAGGTGTCCATAGAACAACCTTACCAACAGACAGAAACATACATAGGAAGCAAAATATATATATGTGGATAAGTTTTATGGATGACTAGATTTTATTTAAGTTGTAATAATATGCTAGGTCAAGAAAATTACTAAGAAGAACAAAAAAATAAATTAATATTTTCCTTGGCTAGAATGGATGTTGAAAGAAAAAAAAGAAATTAAAAGCATGAAAAGAAAGAAACCCCATAAGAATAAGTTTGATTGGTTCCTCATTAGTGTCATAGATTTAATGTTCTCAAAAGGTTGAATTGAATCTATAATTTTAATTATATATAATTCTCTTCTTGTCCATATATCTAGTCAAATGGTAAAAGTTTGTGTCATTGTCCATAAATGGATAAGGCACCACATAGTGTTTGGGTTTGAATCAATTAAACCATATTCTTAATATAATGTGATTTTAGCAAATATTCACATTCATTAAAAATATTATACATTTTAGGCGTAATATGTAGATATATATTTTAATTTAGTCTTAATTGATAATTAAATACTTCAATTTTTAATATACACATTTAGAGAATTGGGTGTCCACGCGAAGCATAGTGAGGACAAGTTTCAATATTTAAGCTGTCAGCTAAAATCAAGTTGATGTACACTTTTAAAGTTAGAGTGTTTATTGCCAATTAAGGCTAAATTTGAGTATTTGTTTATGTGTAATACATAGTAGATTTAAAGCGATAAATGTATATAAAAAAAAGGTAATTAAAGATAATATAATACAACTTCAACTTATTGAAAGTTTGTCCTTATATAAAAAAGGCAGAACACATAAGCGGTCCCTTGAACTTGTAAGGATTTTTCGTATAGACACCTTAACAAGGACTCCTTCCTATTGAACACTTAAACCACTCAAAAAGTGTACCTATCAAACACACCTGGCTGACTTGGCACTTATCGTGTGAGGCACTCCTTTTGAGCGCGTGAAGTGAGAAAAAAAAAGCTGATGTGTCTGATTGGCACATTTTAACATACGGTCAAAATCTTCCCCTTTTATTTATCCAACCCTAGATTCTTCCCCTTTATTTATTTCTCATCTCTTTCTTCTCCACATCTCACCATTGCTGCTGCTACAGTGGAGATAAAAAGAAGTTCTTCATTCATCTTCTTCACAGCGAAGGAAATGTCCAATTTGTCGATTTCAACTTCTTTAGATGCAAATGTGTTCTGTCGATGTGGGGTCAATGCTGAATTGAAAATTTCATGGACACAACTTAATACAGGACGTCGATTTTTTTGCTGCAAAAACACAAAGGTAAGCTTTTATCATTATTCTAATCTGGTTAAACAAATCGTTGTCAATCGCTAATTATAGTTTAATTATTTTGATAATTTATGTAGAGAAGAGGTGGATGCGATTATTTTCGATGGTACGATGATGAAATACCACCTCAAGCAAAAAAGATCATATGGGGTCTATTGAAAAGAATCAAATCCTATGAACAAGAGAGGAAACAAGCAAGAAAAATCAGGATCATATGCGTTATTGCACTTGTGATTTTCGCTATACGGAAATATTTATGTTAGTAGTCTTAGAGTGATTGTATTAGTAGTCTTGTGTTTCTGTTGTACTGATTTTGGAAGAAGGAATGGAGATAAGTTGTTCATTAATCTATCATATTGCTCATCTCCGCGACGCGGAGGCATCTTTAAATTTCCATTCGCACACAATTGCTCATCTCAGCGACGTGGGCACTCCACGGAGTGTTCTGCCTCAAACTTGCTTTGTTGAATCAATTTAGGAATCCCTCGCGGAGAGGGAACAGAGTGCTCTGCCTGAAATTTGATTTCATGAGCCAAATTATAATTCCTCTCCACATCGCAAAGAGGATACAGAGATGCCTTAAGTGACATTAAAGCTTCTTCCTTGCTTTCTTCACCTCCAAAGAACAATAACCATACTAAGTGAACAACCAATAACATTAAGCTCCAAACAAGCATGAATGATTGACAAAAAATTCCTGGCATTTCCTTGTAAGAAAATCCACATTTAAACCACTAGTTATAGTGTACATCAAAAACATCACAAANAATTTAGTCTTAATTGATAATTAAATACTTCAATTTTTAATATACACATTTAGAGCATTGGGTGTCCACGCGAAGCATAGTGAGGACAAGTTTCAATATTTTAGCTGTCAGTTAAGATCAAGTTGATGTATACTTTTAAAGTTAGAGTGTTTATTGCCAATTAAGGCTAAATTTGAGTATTTGTTTATGTGTTATACATAGTAGATTTAACGCGATAACTGTATAAAAAAAGGTGATTAAAGATGATATGACACAATTTCAACTTATTGAAAGTATGTCCTTATATAAAAAATGTTACAAAAATTGAGCATTATGATAGAATATTAGCTGGTAGTTGAGTAGTGCCGCATGTCATGTTTGGGAGGGAGGGGACTAGCCTTAGTAATTATTTAGTAACCGGGTAATTTCTTATTCTGCATTATTCATTCCTTTCTATTACTCCATGCATTTGCTTTTTCTATTACTATTTTGTCGTTATATTTTTTCATTCTACTTCAAAAAAATTCTTCTGATCTAGGAGTTAATTGAAATAACATCTCTACTTTATAAAAATAGAAGTAAAATTTGTATATATTCTATTTTCTTCGAACTAGACACGTGAATTATACTGAATATGTTATTTTATATAATTAAAATATTTTATGTTATTTATGCAATTTATTCTCTTAGAATCTTAGGAGTAGTATTTATGACTTCTATTTGGAATTATATATCTTGTAGTGGCAATACTTTTGTCTTTCTCTATACATATATAATTTTGTCACTTATCAAGAGGCATGAAGGAGTAGGGTTTTGGTTGGGGGTGTGGATTGGGGGGGGGGGGGGCATGGTGCCATATGGATACTTAGAAATCCAAACAATTTCTTGTGGTGTGTCTACTTTTGTATTTAATTATAAAAACACTTTTTTATTGAAGTTCATTTCTTCCCACAAATGTAACTAAAGCAAATGATGTATAGCTTTAGTTACACTTGTGGGAAGAAATGAACTTCAATAAAAAAGGGTTGGTCATTAACATTTAGTTCCGCTTTTAAATTCAATGACTGTATATTAACTTGAAAACGTTATAAAATCCCAAAGTTCAAATATATAGCATGTTGGGTGTGTCATCATATATATAATTTATCCACTAGCTTTATTATAATTATTTTATATGAATCCATTAACTTATATGGTGAGGTGTTAAAGGGACAGGAATACTATGAATGTGACATGAACAAGATTTGCATTAGAGGGAATTCCCATTCCAATTTGACCTTTTTGGTAAGTTTGAGGCTGAGAAATTTTGCAATATATAGAAAAAATTAAATTAAAAAGAAAGAGCAAAAAATAATATACTTCATAAAGAAATGAGTAAGGGCCATATATTTGTGTTGAATAATTAAACTACATTTAGTTAATTAATTATAATTACGCATAAAGGGTTTGCTTTTACTTATATCCAAGTGACTAGTGAGCTTCAAGTGTTTACCTCACACTCAAAGCCACAATAACAACAACAACAACAATAACAATAGCATACCATGGGGCACAGAGTCCGACACAGTGGAGATGAGTTGAGGTGTCTAAATGTGCATCCTCAAAGTTGGTGTGTTTAGTATGTTGATTTGTGGCATTATTAAAAACTAACAAAAAATACAAACTGAAATACGTCACTGTCATGAAACATACGAAAATCGTATAGATACAGAGTTCATCTTTAAACTATTACAAATACTCCAATCTAGTTATCAAGTATTCCAAGGGAAGAAGAAACAGAAAAGGAAGAAGTATAAAGGAAACAACAAAATTGTTGTTTTCCATCAACTTGCAACATAGGGTACAATTTTTTTTTACAATATTTGATATAGGTAAGACTACAACATGGCGCACAGACTCCACTGGTGCGATTACACTAGGAGCAAAAAACAGTTTTACTCAAATTCACTATTTCTTCATTCATCATCATAGATATCGTCAAGGGATTTGGAAATTCCATATAGATCTTTTTCACGTGCTCCGGATCCATCATTTGCCTCAGTATGTTCCTCAGGTGAACATGAAATATCCAATCCCATTCCCCTAAGTAAGCCTTCGTAGGACGCAGAGAGATCTTCTGAGGCCAACTGGTGGTACTCAACAAGTTGTCTAAGGCACTGGTTCTCCCTATTCAAGTTTGCATTTTCATTTGCAAGCCTGGATTTTTCAGCTAGAAGTGCCTCCATTTGGAGCCTCACCTAAGTAAATTATAAGATAAACAGTAGGTTGGATACAGACATTTTCTACTTGTAAACAGTTTGAGTTTCATGGTTCAAGTAGTAAACGAATGAGTGCCACGGTTCAAGCAGTACACAATTTGAGTGTCACAGTTCAAGTAGTATATCTACCATATGATACTGTCAATTTATAGCAAAGTATATTTCACATTCTATCATGATTCAAGCAGTAAACAATTTGTGTAACGTGCTTCAAGTAGTTTATAGTTTGAGTGTCACGCGGTTCAAGTAGTAAGCAATTTGACTGTCACATTCAACTAGTATCACTTTATGTTATCAATCATATGATACTGTCCGTTCATATAGCATAATATATATTTTACATTCTGTCACAGTTCACCACACGAGGTAGTGACAAGGTCTGCGTACACTCTACCCTCCTAGTGGGATTTCACTGGGTATGTTGTTGTTGTTGTTGTTGTTGTCACAGTTCACCACAAAGTACAATTTGAGAGTCACGGTTCAAGCAGTAAACAACTTGAGTGTCACACTTCAAGTAGTAAACAATTTAAGTGTCACGCTTCAAGTAGTAACCAATTTGAGTGTCATGGTTCAAAAATAAACATTTTGAGTGTCACAGTTCAAAGTAATATACATTTTGAGTGTCACAGTTCAAGTAGTATCACTCTATATTATCTACCATATGAAACTGTCAGTTTATACAGCAAAGTAAATTACATTCTGTTATGGTTCAAGTAGTAAACAATTTTACTGTCATGCTTCAAGTAGTAAGCAATTTGTGTGTGACGATTCAAGTAGTAAACATTTTGAGTGTCACGCTTCAAGTAGTGTATCACTCAATGTGATATATTATACTGTCAGTTTATACAACTTAAATCTATTTCACATTGCATCGCAGATCAAGTAGTAAACAATTTGAGCGAGGATGTCAAGTATTACCAGGTCGTCTTCTTCTGGTGGTATCCCAGTGTCAAAGCCATCACGAAGCCTTCTATTCTCCTCCTCCAAAAGAGCAGAACGTTCTTGCATAAAGCGCAAGTCTGATCTCATTGATTTCAGTTCTCGAGCTAACGTGGCTGCTTTTGACGCCATGGAAATCGCAAGCTTCACAGAGTTAATAATGTCAAGTTAGCTTGTGAACACAAATGCAAAAGTAACTATAATGTAACACCAACAAAAATAAAATGAGAGAGACGGGTACCAACATTTTTGGCTTTCTTGAACTTCCCAATATGTTTCAAGACCTGCCCATTTTCTTTTTTGGTATCATCATCTTGTTGTGAATCCTCCGAGCATTCGTCCAATTTCCTCTTCAATCCTTTGTTTCCTTCTTCAGTCTCTTCGTTTTCTTCATCTCCCTCATGTTTACCTTCCTTTGATTGGTTTTCTCGACTTGCCTTCTCCATTGTGCAATGAAGTATATCTGTCAATGTGGGTGGTTTTGCTAGATCCCTTGCTCCCTGTATGAGAAAATTACAAGATGCATGATCAATAACTCCATGTATGCACGGGCAAACACAGTTTCAACTTGTATGCTTTCTTTTTCAACTATATTATGCAGTGCATTTACTCCCAAGTACTCTTCTTATGCTTCAACTTCAACAAAATATAGTCATTATGACTTATGTACGCCTTGAAACGTTACATTCCAGAAGTGTAAGAGTATCTATGAGCAGCATCTTCTTCTAACCCCATCTAGCAATTATTTATGATTACAACAACACCAACATACCCAGTATAATGTGGGCTCTGGGAGGGTAGAGTGTACACGGACCTTGCCTCTACCTCGGAGGTAAGAGAGGTTGTTTCCGGTAGACCCTTGATTCAAGGAAAACAATCCAAAGCAAGTCCAGAAAAGGAGTAATGGAAGTGAAAGCATATCAAGACATTCTAAACAGTAACTACAATAAAATAGTAATGCTACGACTGCTAGAATTGATTGATATTAAGACAACACACTACAACACTGATAATCGAAGTACAAGAAACAACAAATAGTAACAGAAACCAAATGATATGAAACTAAAGGAACAATACTACGACTACTAGAATTGACTGATATTTTAGACAACACACTACTACCTACTAATTTACTACCCTACTCCGTGCCCTCCATTTATGATTAACAAACACAAATGCTCATCCAAATTAAGGTACAAAAAAACTCAGTTTACAAACCAAAAATGCATCCCAACATTTGAAAAAGCATAGATTTAATCCTATATGAGCTTTAATCAAACATTAAAACAAGGGATACCTGAAGGGCATTTTCCAGATTGTTAGATAACAGTGAAAGAGAGGAAGATACTGAATCAAATCCTCTTAGTAAAAGCATAGCATCTTCCTTCATCCTCTTCGATCGATCCTCTGCTCCATCGAGCTGCTACAAACCATTTTACACACAAAATTAAACAAAAATTGAGACCCAAAAACAAATACTACTACTACAACAAACCCAGTATAATCCCACAAGTGGAGTCGGGGAAGGGTAGAATGTACGTACAACTTACCCCTACCTCATAAGGTAGAGAAACTGTTTCTGATAAACTCTCGGCTCAAGTTAAACCAGTCCGTACAGGAAACAACACACAACAACAACAATAACAATAATCGAGGTACAAGGAACAACATATAGTAGCAAAAAGCAAACTACAATAAAGCTACCAAAAATCAAATCTTGAAAAATAATTTAAGCCCAATTTACCTTTTGAGCAGGGTTGTGATTTTCACGATTTTCAAGAAGAGTATCTACCCTACTGCGAAGATTACTCCAGAATCGTTTATCTGATGATGGACTGTAAATTGGTGAAGAACCCATCAAGCTTGATGAACCCTGAAATGGTGGAAAAATTCAATTTTTATAAAAAAACAAATCTAAAGCTGCAATCTTTAATGTTGGGTTTTTAATAAAAAATCTGCACAAGAAAGTAGAAAAATTGTTTCCGATAGACGAAAAAAGACTACAGTAACAACAATCATGAACAACAACGTACAATAATCGAGGCTAAAGAATCAACAGAACTTGTCATACCATAAAAACAAATCTAAAGTTGCAATCTTTAATGAATAAAGTACCTTGTTAAGGGAAGCAGGGGATGAAGATTCTACTGAGATTGTCATTTGAGCTTTCTGGATTTGGAGAGAGAGAGTTTTAGAGAGAGAAAGTTGAATATGTAACGGCTAGTATTGGAGGAGCTGATGAGGTTGTCTTTAAATAGGAGAGTATACAGACACCAACGTTATAAATAGCACAAAGTGTCTTGCCTTTGCATTTATTGTTGACTTGTTTTGTAAGGGGTTGTTTTGGTATTTGTATTTGAGTCCGATTAGTTCAGATTCGTGTCAGAGGTTTTTTCATACTCAAGACTCGAATTCGAGACTTATGGTTAAAGAAGAAGCAAACAATTACATGTGCTACATTCTTTATATATGTTTAATATAGATTTATACCGTCAATCAAACATGATATAAATCTAAATATTAATTTTAGTCTTTAGACATTGCACCTTATCTCGTTTAACATGAGATTATTTATCCCATTTTTTATATGAGATAAACTAGACACTTTAATTACATGTTTGTTCTTATTCAACTTGAATTTAAGATTTTGCGTGTGTTTTAAGTGTTTATTACGCAAATAAATTAAAAACAACATGATAACATACCTAATGTAATGTTAGAGTGGAGTCTGAGGCTGAGGGTAGGATATACACATAACTTACCTTTATTTTTATGAGTTAGAAATGTTATTTACGATAGATCCTCAACTCGAAAGAAAGTAAAAGAATTCCAAGCATAATAGCAAGACAAGATAACAAAGTACAAAACAAATGTAGAAAAAGAATAACATAATACATTCAAGAAAATGAAGCTAAACAATTACGACATCACTTAAAATATGTCTGCCCATGTCAGTCTTTATAAATCGTGACACCTCTAATCTATTTTAATTGAGACTTATTGTATAATTAAAGAAAATATTTTTTCATCATTATGTTAGTAAAAAATGTTCCTTTCCTCCTAAATCCTATTCGTTGTAAGATTACTGAAGGAAAGGTTGGTCATAAATTTGGAGAGTTTGCTTCTACACGGAAACGAAGACCTTCGAGAACAAATATAGGACCGGGAAGAAAAAGGGGGAAAAAATCTATAACACTTCTCCAAAAAAAATATGTTCTCTATCAAACTTTATATGACATTTGCTTTTCAAAAGTTAAATAAGAATTTTTATGATGCAGTTTAATTTTTTTAAAAATATATAAATTAATATTTCAATTTTTTTAAAAGATTATATTTCTAAATATATGATACAATTAAAAAATTAAATCTTAAGATTCTTATTTCACGTAAATTGGAACAAACATTATTAACCTTATTTAAGTGTACATAATTGGAACAAATCAAAATAGACCCCCGCCTCCAACCACCCAAACCCAAACCCAACCCCCTCACTCTTTGCCGCTTCACTGTTAAATCCTATACAACATTAGGGTCTAAAGAACTTTCATAAATTTCTCTATACTCCCATTTAGGTCTCAATTTTTCTTCAAAAAAACTCACAAAGATTCAATTTTTCTTCAAAAAGACTCACCAAGATTCAATTTTTTCATCACAAAACAAGAAAATTAGCAAACCCCAGAAGATGAAATTCCAATTGGAAGATGTAACAATCTATTTTCCATATGATAACATATATCCAGAACAGTATCAATACATGTTAGAACTCAAAAGATCTTTAGATGCAAAAGGGCATTGTCTTCTTGAAATGCCTACAGGAACTGGTAAAACAATTGCTTTACTTTCTTTAATTACAAGTTACAGACTTTCAAAACCATCAAATCCAATTAAGCTTCTTTATTGTACAAGAACTGTACATGAAATGGAGAAAACATTAGCTGAGCTTAAATTGTTGTATAATTATCAGTTACAGCATTTCGGGCCGGGTGCCCGAATGCTGGCAATTGGGTTGTCATCAAGAAAGAATTTGTGTGTGAACCCATCTGTGGTTTCTGCTGAGAATAGGGATTCTGTTGATGCTGGTTGTAGGAAACTTACTGCTAGTTGGGTTAGAGCAATTGCTGTTGAAAATCCAAATATTCCTACTTGTTCCTTTTATGAGAATTATGATGCTGCTGATAAGGCTGGTACTTCCACTTTGCCTGCTGGTGTTTATACTTTGCAGGTATATCTCTCACCCTTCAATCAATGTATGATTAACTATGCCTCGATTCCAAATTAGTTGGAGTTAGCTATATGAATGTGGTTTATTATTTTTATGCTTTAAATGGTTATAGTTAAGTGAAAGATAGCTTTTTTTTGCTTGCTTCATGTGGAAATAAATTGGTTGTTCTTGACATTGCTTGTGGAGGGTTCAATGACATTTGTTATATAATCTAGGCATAATACATAAACATAAATTGGTTGTTCTTGACATTGCTTGTCGAGGTACAATGACATCTGTTATAATACATAAACAAACACTCAAACTTGGCCTCAACTAACAAGTAAGCACTCCAACTTTGATAGAGCATATTTTGACACCTCAACTTGGTCTCAACTGGTACCTAAACAATCCAACTCGTCTCTACTGTGTCTCGTGAACACTTGATGTTGACGTGGCACATAAATTTTGGAGGTGTCTAGATGATCATTTTGTTAGTTGGAGTGTTCAACTGACACAGTGAGACGAGTTGAGGTGACTAGATGTGCATATTCAAAGTTGGAGTGCTTACTTAGTTTGAGTGTCCGTGTATGTATTATGCCTATAATCTAATGTGGTTGGAGAAGGGGTTATAGTGAAACAATTGATTGTGCAGCATTGAAGAGTTTTTATGCATTCTATGTTGTAAAGGCTGTTTCTTAACTAGAACTTTTACTGTCATGATTAAGTTGAGTTTCCTTGTTTATATTTTTCTGTTAAAGTGGGTGACTGAGTTTGAGTATTAACTATCCTTGATCGCAAATTAGATGGAGCTGCTATTATGAATCTGGTTCATAGTTAGACTATTTTTATGCTTCTGCTGGTTATAGTAAGTGAAAGACACATTTTTTGCTTGCACCTTATTCTTGACATTGCTTTTGTGGAGGTTACAATGAAATCTGTTATATCTAATCTAATTTGGTTTGAGAAGGATTATATAGAAACACTTGAATTTTGAGTGGCGAAAAGATATATGACTTAGTTAATTCACTGCATTGATTCTTGACTAGAACTCTTACTGTAATTTTTGAGTCAATGTATACTTAGCTATGTCTCAATCCCAATTTTGTTGGAGTTAGCTATTTGAATCCCTGCTCATATTTAGACTATGCTTATGCTTCAGCTCACATAGGTGGAGTTAAGTGAAAGACACATTTTTTCTTGCACCCGTGGAGAATTAAATTGGTTATTCCTGGCATTGCATTTGTGAAGTATGCTGTAACATCTGTTTATATTTTTCTGTTAAAGTGGGTGGTGCATATGTTCCTGTAAGATGGTTAGAATGAGAATCAGGTATAAAGAAGAGCTTAAATTTTCAGTGGTGAAGAGATATAACTGTTTTTTTCACTGCATCTCATGCTATATGGACTGATTCTTGACTAGAAATTTCTGTCTATATTTGAAACAAGTTTTGTTGTTCATACATCTCTCTGTTAACATGGGTGCGCAAGTTTGCATATATATCTGTAAGGATGTTAGACTGCATTTGTGCAGGATTTCTGTTGTATTTCTGGAGGATACAAAGACATCTGTTATATCTAATGTAGTTTGGCTTGAGAATGGGCTATAGGGAAGCTCTTGTACTTTCAGTGATTGCATTATATGCTCTGGAGATTGATTCTTGACCATAAATTTTTTCCCGCTTTTATATGCGTCTAGTTTTCTTGTTTATATTCTTCTCTGTTAATGGAGGTGCTCAAGTTTGCATATGATCTTGTGCGATGATTAAACTGCATTTTTGTAGGAGCTAAGATTGTATGGTAAGGAGAAAGGCTGGTGCCCATACTTTCTGGCGCGGCATATGGTGCAGCAGGCAAATGTTGTGGTTTACAGCTACCAATACCTGCTTGATCCCAAGGTTGCTGGTATCATATCAAAGGAGATGGAGAGAGAGTGTGTTGTAGTGTTTGATGAGGCCCATAATATAGACAATGTATGTATCGAGGCACTTAGTGTCAGTGTGAGGAAGCAAACACTTGAAGGGGCAACAAGGAATCTCAGTAGGATGTCTAATGAAATTGAAAGGTACATATCTTCTGTGACAATTACCTCTTCTTGTCAATGACAATCTTTTAACAACCAAGCAAAAAATAATTACCTCTTCTTGTCACAATGACTCAAAAAATATTGTTTTTGAGTTGTGAATTCTCCCAATTATTAATATATTTAGTTTCAAGAATTCATGGTAAGAATCAAGTTTTGAAATAATAAGAAGTTAAAATAGGATTAACAAAAACCCTGTTAGAAAAAGTTCTCTCAGGCACTACTATCGAGTTTATAGTCTAGCTCGATATTTCCCTCTCTCCTCTTCTCTGGTGATCCTTCTGATCACCAGAATGTACCTTTCTCCTTTCTTTCTTTATTCTCTTAGTAAGTATCATTGACTCCCTAATTCAAGGATGACACGAGACTTTGAATACAATAATGGAATATAAGCAAATCAAAACATTATAAAATATTTTTCATTAAAAAAACATTATAAAGCATTTCATAATCAAAAGGACACCTGTGATTTATCTTCTGTGACATTGTGTCCGTAGTACCTTTCATACTGAACCATGGTTTGCATATTCTTACTTGTGAGCATAGACGTATAAATTTTCTAATAGCATTTGAATTATGTTTCATGCTGTAGTTTTCTGGGTTAAAAATGATTTGAAATACCTTGGAGATTGTTCAATCTAGTATATATGATGTAATGACTTATTATAACCCTCTCTTGGACAAGCCCTGTAAGGGTAAATATTTAAAGAAAAAAAGAAGAAAAGAGAAGTAAAAGGATGGTGAGATACCCACGTTTGGCTAACATCTTGCATGGTAGGAAGGCTGAAGGCTACTGATGCTGGTCGATTGCGGGTTGAGTATAATCGTCTAGTTGAGGGTCTAGCACAAAGACTGCCTGGTATGTTGATTAAAGTGTTTGTTGACGATGTATTTCTAACCTTGCGCTAGTGATAGTAAGCCAAGGTTCTTGCTCATCTATCTTCTTTGTACAGCTCAGGATGTATGGCTTGCTAATCCTGCCTTGCCTGATGACATCATGAAGGAAGCAGTGCCAGGAAATATAAGGAAAGCAGAGCACTTCTTGTCTGTTCTGCGAAGATTTGTCCAGTATCTTAATGGGCGTCTGGAGACTGATAATGTAGAAAAAGAGGGCCCTGTTGCCTTTGTTGCTTCTATTAATACACAAGTTGGAATTGATCAAAAGATGTTAAAATTTTGTTATGATAGGCTTCACTCCCTTATGTTAACCCTGGAGATTACTGATACAGATGAGTTTCTGCATATACAAACTGTTTGTGACCTTGCCACGTTGGTAGGGACGTACTCTCGGGGCTTTTCCATTATAATTGAACCATATGACGAGAGGATGCCACATATTCCTGATCCTGTCCTGCAGGTGCGTGTTTACTTCTCTTGGGACATATTTGTCTTATAATACCTCTTACTAGTCTAGCTTTGCGATTTATCTGTCTTGAGTTAAATAGTATATATTGGAAATTATTGTTATTAGTTTCTAAATATTTTACCATTCAGATGTTGGATTTTCGAGTACGCTGGTCTTTTATTTGTTCTCAAGACACTTACGATTGTGATGCCTCTTACCTGAGTGGGGAGTCAATTTGTCTTTCTTTATATTGATCTTTTTGTAATGATTGCCTCTAATTAGTCTAATCATAGTCCATGTGTTCTGTAATGCAAATCTGTCCATAAAAATATTGCTATATTGTTTTGAAATGCATTTTACTGGGAAGATATCTAAATTGCCATTGATATTTTTTAAGTTGCTTTACGATTAGTGCTCAATTTTCTTACGTCAGAAATATTTTGGCATGCCAGCTTACCTGTCACGATGCCTCTCTTGCCATAAAGCCTGTTTTTGAACGATTCCAATCTGTTGTGATTACCTCGGGGACCCTCAGTCCAATTGATCTCTATCCTCGTCTTCTCAATTTTAATCCGGTAGTTAGTCGAAGCTTCAAGATGTCATTGACAAGGGATTGCATATGCCCAATGGTCCTTACGCGGGGAAGGTAAACATCTGACTAGCTGTTGACCTCATGACTATACCTATCTCAACTCTCAACCCACTCACAAGATGTGGATGAGAAGGAGAGCATATATCCTGTTTGAGTGTTTCTTAGCTTGATTATGTTGAAGAATTTGGTACATGTTATCTGTTTTGTATTTCTCTTAAATTGCAGTGATCAGCTTCCTGTAAGCACTAAGTATGACCTGAGAAGCGATCCGGGCGTCGAGAAAAATTATGGGAAGCTTTTGCTAGAAATGGTTTCTGTTGTTCCAGATGGGGTTGTCTGTTTTTTTGTCAGTTACTCTTATATGGACGGAATTGTCAATAGTTGGCATGAATCAGGAATATTAAAGGTGCCACTACACCTTTTATTTTGTTCTCCTCTCAACTTTCAGATAGACCACTCTTTTCAATGAACTAATTGAGAATGTTTAAAGCTTAACAACAGTGCCTTATCACACATGTTGCTACTTCTCTCTGTTATTTTTTCTTATCATCATTATATGATGCAGGATATAATGCAACATAAACTCGTATTTATCGAGACCCAGGATGTTGTAGAGACTACATTGGCTTTGGATAATTATCGCAAGGCTTGTGATAGTGGGAGGGGTGCGGTTTTCTTCTCAGTTGCTAGGTGAATCTTTTTTTGAGGTTATGCATTTAACAATTTTGTATTTCCATGCCTTGTTTCTTATGTGCCAAACACAAATTATCAGTCTTAAATTTCTTTCAAATGTGCAAGTGAGTGAATGACTTGTTTTAGGTTTGAACATGCACTAAATTCTTTGTATTTGATATTCTTCTTCTTTTTGAATGTAATAGAAATAAGTGATAAAGTTGTACTTCCTCCATTTCAATTTGCTTGTCTGGTTTGGTTTTGACTTGACCTGAAGTTTAAGAAAGTAAAGAAGACTTTGGAATCTTGTAGTCTTAAACTAAAGATATGTAGAATGTACCAAAATGCCCTTTAATCTTGTGGTCTTAAACATGCCATGTGGAAAGTTGAAATTAAGGAGTTTCTAAAAAAGGAAAGAGGCATTCTTTTTGAAACGGACTAGAAAGGAAAGTAAGAAACAAATTGGAACGGAGAGAGAGTAATATTTTGAGTTCTATACCTAATTCTTTGTTACTGTCTATCTCATTGTCGGACTAGCTTCCAAAGCTAATTGGCTAGATTAATTCTCAAATGATGATACCGGATTTGTTCAAAGTTTCTCTTTAAATTGAAAGACAACTTTTAGGTTACCTCGGCTAAGTTTGCCATGTTGTAACAGATATAGGAATTACATTGGCTTAATTCATAGTTTCAGAGCTCTTTGTAGTTTTTTTTTTTTCAATTTTAATTAACCTGGTAGACTTTTTTTATTTGATATATTTATGTGTTGTGATTCTTTCTTTCTCCTAACTTTGACCATTCTATTCCTTAACCATCATAGAAACTAGGGGGTCAGCGTTTCACTTGTTTCTGCCAGTTTCCATTACTTCTGTTCAGCAATTGAATCAACTCATACTTCTGAAAAGGGGAAAATGATATTTGAACAAAAATGAGTTCAAAGCTATTCCAGTTTTGTTGTGTACCAGGTTTTCATTTTGCATAATCTATTTTTGGGTTTTGCATCTTCTCTCTCTCTCTGCTTTGTTTTTGTTAAGCTGCTTCAATTAGACAATTACATTTTTGGCGTAAAATAAAGATGCATGAAACCTAAGACAGCTCTCTGCTGCGCATCTGTATGTATCTGTTAATGGTAAAAATAATTTCAAACTGAAACTGGACTGGAAGTTCAAGATTTTGTAAAGGTATTCAAAACTGACCAAGTAAAGAAAAAGTGGAACAGAAAGTTTGATTGGTAGTTTCAGTTAACTGTATAACGTGCACTTCTTGAATAGAACTTCTATTATATAATTATTCTTAGCTCAAATTGCTGAGAAAATTCTACCATTGCATAATTACTTCCGATCTTTCACTTTGCCATGTTTCCTTTTAAGGGAAAATGCCTATTGCTGATGTGGTTTTAGTTCCTTTCTTTTGATTCTTCTCTCTGTAAGGGAAATTCAGAAAGTTATGAATGGTTGTCAACCAATTTTATCAAAAGCAAATAGTGCAAAAAAGCTCTAAGATCCGTGGGGGTTTTGAGCGTAAAGTGCAAATACAACATTGACTTAAATAAAAAAGGCTCAAAGGGAGAAACAATACAAAAAAATTATATATGTTTAGTCCAAAACTAATAATTATAACCATGAATGACAAATGTATGAACAAATTAAATATAAAAGAAAAATCACGATAAAGCAAAATATCAATTGGATAGTATTGCCTCTTCAGAGGAATCTCATTGGCAAGGAAAAGTATGCCTTAGAACCTTGATGATGACACTGAAGTGCACAATAAGTGAGGCAAAGCGCTCAACACGTTTTGAGCCTTGCTTCAGTGCTTAACCGCACCTTTGACGACATTGTTGCCATCTTTCTAGTAGGGAAGTTGTTTAAACTTGTAGAGAGAGTTGTTTTGAAACATAACTTTGTAAGGTTTCCATAAGACTACTTAATTCAGTTTTTGTATCAACTGCAAAAGTGCAAATATCATTTTTTGCAGCAATGATGATGTGAAATCCAGTGCAAATTGATCTGGTATACCCCTATGACATTGGACTTAACGATGTCCATGTGTTACTGTGCAGGGGAAAAGTGGCTGAAGGTATAGACTTTGATAGACACTATGGCAGGCTTGTTATCATGTTTGGCGTTCCATTCCAATACACGCTAAGCAGGTTAGTATAACTATGTGTTAGGCTTCACTTCCCTTATGATCTAATGATGAAAGAGTGGTTCTCTTTTTAATCAGACGGAAGTTTCAATGGCACATCCTTTTGATGGAATATCGAAATAATGTTGTCTCTTTTTGATCAGATAATCCATTCACGGATAGAGACACGTGAACTTTATCTTTTAGGCTATATATTGCACCTTGAGCTGTGTTAAAATTGCAGAATATTGCTTGCACGGTTGGAATATCTGAGGGAGACCTTCCAGATAAAAGAGGGCGATTTTCTGACTTTTGATGCTTTGGTACTTTCCAGACTCGGTCATAGTCCTTATAATCTGTATTTGTTTTTTCTCTCCGTTATTTAATTACTTACCATATATTTCCAGAGGCAAGCTGCTCAATGTGTGGGTCGAGTTATTCGTTCAAAAGCAGATTATGGCATGATGATTTTTGCTGATAAAAGGTTTGCTTCTTTGTCATGTCAGTTGTATAATGTTAATAGAAAAAACTAGGAAGTGAAACAAAATTTAGAAATGATGCACAAGCAACTGGTGATGTTTTATCCAACTTCTTATCTATTATACTAACCTACAGTCTATATTATTGACAAATTTACGATGTGCCAAGAAATTATTGTCTTGAATATGTTCCCCCCCCCACAGCACACACACCAAAAAAGTATTGGATCAAGATGCTTATGATGCCTTGCCTCTTGTATCCTGTGATCAGATATAGCCGTCATGATAAGCGCTCCAAGTTGCCTGGATGGATACTTTCACATTTACGCGATGCTCACCTGAACTTAAGTACAGACATGGCCGTGTATATAGCAAAAGAGGTGTGTGGTATTAGTTTTATGTTTTGCTGTTAACTGTTTCCAGCATGCCATTAATAGTCAGATGCATCAGAGAACCATTCTGAGGATCATCAAATGTGCTATGCATCTTTCGGAGGATCTTCTTTTTCATCCTGTTTGATTAAAAAAATAGTTCTGTTTTGTCCGTATCTTTGGTCGTACAGGGAAGTGGGCAGGGGTTCGGATGTTAAGCTTGGACTATTCTAGTGAAGATAGCTAGGTTTGAATTTCTGTACATTCTATGATAGAAGCCTCAAGCAGTGGAAAATATAGAGAACTACTCTTCTAGTGCTATATTTTTTTTGGACTGATCCTTGAGCTGAGGGTCTATCATAAACAAGCTCTCTACCTAGTCCCAAGGTAGGGGTAAGGTCTGCGTACACTTTACCCTCCCCAGACCCACTAGTGGGATTACACTGGGTATGTTGTCGTATAATAGTGGACTGATGTGAACTTAAATTGATCGACATGAATCAATGAGGATTTATATAGTTGAGCCCAGCTCGCTTGGAATCGAGGAGTTGTTGTTTTGATGATGACATGAGCCTCAATTTGATTGCATTAATAGAAACTGGCACTTCTAATTTTAAATCTTTTCTACTCCCCTGAATGCAGTTTTTGAGAAAAATGGCTCAACCATATGATAAGAATGGTGCGCTGGGTAAAAAAACTCTATTGTCACAAGAAGACTTGGAGAATATGATCACTGGCCCTGACGGGGAAATGTTGCTTTAAGTGCCAGTACTAGGTGAGAAATGATTTTCGCCAGTCTGTTCCCCAGAATTCTCAGTGTTCTATATGTGGAACAGCACGATTACTACATCAGTTAAAATTTGAAGTGAACTGATTCCTGTTAAAGATTTGCAGCAACCTTCAGTTTTGGGCGACTTCGCTACGTTTAGAGCTGACTTCATTGGAATTTAATGCAACTTGTACATTTCCGGATCACTGAGACTTTCTTGGTTCTTTGAAAGTCGGAATAGGTTTTTTTTTTCAAGTTTACATAACATGGATGTCGCTTGTCTATTGGCATAGAAGGATGCATTTATTTTCTACATAAGCTGATTGTCGCGAAGTCTGTTCATGCAAAAATGTATCACTGGCAACTTATGGTTTGATTCTCAGTTGTAGGCAAATGAAAATTTTGTTTATCGATTATGAATTGCAGTGTACCTCAAGTGATAACTTGATGAATCCATTTTGAAAATGTGTTATGCATATGTTTCAAATGTATGGACAATAGACCTATCGTTTACTGCTAATATAATCTATTATTGATATCTTTTTCGGTTTCTTTCAAGTCAAGGATCATCGGAAATAGATTTCCTATTCTGCAAAGGTAGGGGTAAGGTCAGCATATATCCTACCCTCTCACGATTTCACTTATGGAGTACTCTTACATTGTTGTAATTTTTATCTTCTGCTGTTTTTGTCCCATATTATTACCATTTATGTTCATTGTGTGGCGGCTTATATATGTATATATGTATTTAGACTTCTTGATAAGAGAATAACGAGATGGATGATCGGGTAGAAGATCAACACATTGTATTTTTTTTTTCTTATTGATATATATATATATATATATATATATTTATTATTATTATTATTATTATTATTATTATTATTATTATATGTTACTTTATTTGTTTAAATTGTCATATTTATTTTAATAATGACTTCTTCATTATTGTATTTCTTTTTCTACCTATTTTGAAATTCTTTGCTTGAGTCGAGAGTATTGAAAATAGTCTCTCTACATGTGTATATCTTACATTTTTCAGACTTCATTTATGAAATTATATTGGATATCTTATTGTAGATGGAAACTTTTTGATGGTAACTCGGATTTAGTTCAACTCTAATATGAGTATTAGATATCAGGTAGAAATAAAAAGAAATAGATTCTATTTGAGCTTAAATTTGTGGGTCCATTAATTATGAATGATCTATTAGATATTCTTTGTTTGGAAAAGCAGAAGGCGAAAATATGCGTGAAAAAAATGGCGGGATATACGTAATGTTTCCTCAACTCATTACAGAAGTTCTTATAAAGTTTTTTTCAAAAAAAAAATTGGGTGTCCAAAAGTCGCAAAATTCATGGGCTAATACACATGAAAAACGGCGTAAGTCGGGTAATTACTAAAAGTTGGCTCGTAAATACATGAAAAATGGCGGGACAATACGTAATGTTTCGCCAACTCATTACAGAGGTCATCATATAATATTTTCAGAATTTTTTTTTTGGATTCCCCAAAGATGCCAAATTCATGGGCTAACATAGACAAAAACGGTTAAAGTTGGATAATTCCTAAAAGTTCGGTCGTAAATACGTGAAAAAAACGACAGGACTATATGTAATGCTTCCCCAACTCATTACAAAAATCTTCATATAACTTTTTTAGAAAAAAAATTCAGGTACCCAAAGGCGCCAGATCCAGGGACTAATACACATGAAAAACGGTGAAATAGAAGTAATTCCTAAAAGTTCTCTCGTAAATGCGAAAATATGTGTGAAAAACAGCAGGACTATACGTAATGCTTCCCCAACTCATTATGGAGGACCTTATATAGTTTTTTAGAAAAAAATTCTGAGTGCCCAATGATGCAAGATTCATAGGCTAATACACACGAAAAATGGTAAAAGTCGGGTAATTCCTAAAAGTTGGCTCATAAATGTGAAAATATACATGAAAAAACAGCGAGACTATACGTAATGCTTCCCCAACTCATTACAGAGGTCCTCATATAGTTTTTTCAAAAAAAAAAATCGGGTTCCCAAAGGCGCTAGATCCATGGCTAATACACACGAAAAACGGTGAAAGTCAAGTAATTCCTAAAAGTTAGCTCATAAATGTGAAAATATATGTATAAAAAACAACATGACTATACGTAATTCTTCCCCAATTCATTATAGAGGTCCTCATATAGTTTTATCAGAAAAAATTTTGGGTGCCCAAAGGCGCCAGATCCATGGGCTAATACACATAAAAAACAGCGAAAGTCGGGTAATTCCTAAATGTTGGCTCATAAATGCGAAAATATCTGTGAAAAAATGGCGGGACTATACGTTATGCTTCCTCTACTTATTACGGAAATCCTCATATAGTTTTTTAAGAAAAAAAATTTGGGACACCAAATCCATGGATTAATACACACGAAAAATGGTGAAAGTTAGGTAATTCCTAAAAGTAACTCCTAAATGCAAAAATATGCGCGAAAAGAGTAGCAAGACTATACCTAATGCTTTCCCAACTAATTATGGAGATCTTCATATAGCTTTCTCAACAAAAAAAATTCGGGTGCCCCAAAGGCGCTAGATCCATGGGCTAATACATACGAAAACAACGAAAGTCAAGTAATTCATAAAAGTTAGCTCGTAATGCGTGAAAAAAAGGCAGGACTAAATGTAATGCTTCCCCAACTCATTACGGAGTTCCTCATATATTTTTTTATGAAAAATTTTCCAAGTGTCCAAAGGAGCCAGATCCATGGGCTAATACACAAAAAAAGATGAAAGTCGGGTAATTCCTAAAAGTTGACTCGTAAATACAAAAATATGCGTGTAAAACACGGCGGGACTATGCCGAATGCTTCCTCAACTCATTATGAAGGCCCTTATATAGTTTTTTCATAAAAAGTTTTCGGATCCCCAAAGACGCCAGATCCATTGGCTTATACACACGAAAAATAATGAAAGTCGGGTAATTTCTAAAATTTGGCTCTTAAATGTGAAAATCTGTGTAAAAAATTACGGGACTATACGTAATGCTTCTCCAACTCATTACAGAGGTCATCGTATAGTTTGTTTAGAAAAATATTATGGATGCCCCAAAGGCGTCAGGTCCACGGGATAATACACACAAGAAACAACGAAAGTCAGATAATTTCTAAAAGTTAGCTCGTAAATGCGAAAATATGTGTGTAAAAAAACAGCAGGACTATACGTAACGCTTCCTAACTTACTATGGAAGTTCTTATATAGTTTTTTAGAAAAAATTTATGGTGCCCCAAAGACGCCATATCCATGGACTAGTACACACGAAAAACAGTGAAAATCATGTAATTCCTAAAAGTGGGCTCTAAAATGGGAAAATAAGCGTGAAAAACGGCGGCAGTACACATAATGTTTCCCTAACTCATTACGGAGGTCCTTATAAAGTTTTTTCTGAAAAAAATTTCTGGAGCCTAAAGGCGCTAAATCCATTGCTAATACACACAAAAAATGGTGAAAGTCTAGTTATTCCTAAGAGTTGTCTTGTAAATGTGAAAATATGGGTGAAAAAATAACGAGACTATACATAATACTTCCTCAACTCATTCTGAGGTCCTCATATAGTATTCAGAAAAAAAAATTGAGTCCCCAAATGCGTCAAATCCATGGGCTAATACACACGAAAAATCGTAAAAGTCGGTTAATTTCAAAAAGTTGGCTCGTAAATGCAAAAATATACTTGAAAAAATGGCAGGACTATACGTAATGCTTTCCAAACTCATCACGGAGGTACTCATATAGTTTTTTCAGAAAAACTTTTGGGTGCCCCAAAGACGCCAGATTCATGAACTAATACACACGAAAATGGATAAAAGTTGGGTTATTCCTAAAAGTTGGCTCGTAAATACGAAAATAGGTGTGAAAAAATGGTGGAACTATACATAATGTCTTCCCAATTCATTACGGAGGTCCTCGTATAATTTTTTTAAAAAAAAATTTGGGTTCCCCAAAGGCATCAGATCCGTGGGCTAATACACACGAAAAATAGTAAAAATTGGGTAATTCCTAAAAGTTTGCTCGTAAATGTGAAAATATGCGTGAAAAAAATGGCAGGACTATACGTAATGTTTCCCTAACTCATTACGGAGGTCCTCATATAAATTTTTCAGAAAATTTTTTTGGGTGCCCAAAGGCGCCAGATCCTTGGGCTAATACACATGAAAAATGACGAAAGTATGTAATTCCTAAAAGTTGGCTTGTAAATGCGAAATATGCATGAAAAATGGCGGGACTATACATAATGTTTTCCCAATTCATTATGGAGGTCCTCATATAGTTTTTTTTCAGAAAAAGTTTCTGGGTGCCTCCAAGACGCCAGACCCATAGGCTAATACAGACAAAACAAGGTGAATTCGGGTAATTCCTAAAAGTTGGCGCGAATATGCAAAAATATGCGTGGAAAAAATGACGGGTCTATACGTAATGCTTTAACAACTCATTGCAGAGGTCCTTACATAGTTTTTTTAGAAAAAAAATTTGGGTACCCGAAAGGCATCAAATTCATGGACTAATACATATGAAAAATGGCGAAGTCAGGTAATACCTAAAAGTTGGCTTGAAAATGCATGAAAAAACGGGGGGACTATACGTAATCCTTCGCCTACTCATTTTAGAGGTCCTGAGATAGTTTTTTCAGAAAAAAATTATGGGTGCCCTTAAGGGGCCAGATCCATGGGCTAATACACACGAAAAATGATGTAAGTCGTGTAGTTTCTAAAGGTTGACTCGTAAATGCGAAAATATGCATGCAAAAAATAGCGAAACTATACGTGATGTTTCCCCAACTCATTACGGAGGTCCTTGTATAATTTTTTCAGAAAAAAAATTCTAAGTGCCCAATGGCGCTAGATACATAGGCAAATACACATGTAAAACGATGAAAATAGGGTAATTCCTAAAGGTTGGCTTGTAAATGTAAAAATATGAGTGAAAAACAGCAGGACTATACATAATATTTCCCCAACTCATTAAGAGGTCCTCACATAATTATTTCAGAAAAAAAATTAGCTGACTTAAGGCGCCAGATCCATGGGTTTATACACACGAAAAAGGACAAAAGTTGGGTAATTTGTAAAAGTTGGTTCATAAATACGAAAATATGCGTGAAAATATGGCGGGACTAGACGTCATGCTTCCCCAACTCTCTACGATTTTCCTCATGTAGTCTTTTCAGAAAAAAATTTCAAGTGCCCCAACGGCGCCAGATCCATGGGCTAATACACACAAAAAAATGGGGAAAGTCGGATAATTTCTAAAAGCTTGATCGTAGATGTGAAGAATATGCGTGAAAAAAATAGCGAGACTATACGTAATGTTTTCCCAACTCATTACGGAGGTCCTCATATAGTTTTCTTAGGAAAAAAATTTTGGGTGCCCAAAGACGCTAAATCCATGGGCTAATACACACGAAAAACGATGAAAGTTAGATAATTTCTAAAAGTTTGGCTCGTAAATGCAACAATTTGGGTGAAAAACGGCGGGACTATACGTAATGCTTCCCCAACTCATTACGGAGGTTCTCATATAATTTTTTCAGAAAAAAAATTCTTGGTGCTCCAAAGGAGCCAGATCCATAGGCTAATACACACGAAAAATGCAAAATTTGGGTAATTTTTAAAAGTTGGCTCGTAATTTGAAAATATAAGTAAAAAAACTATGAGACTATATGTAATGTTTCCAAACTCATTACAGAGGACCTCATATTATTTTTTCAAAAAAAATTCTAGGTGCCCGAAAGGCGTTAATTCCATGGGCTAATACACACGAAGAACGACAAAACTCGGATAATTCCTAAAAATTGGCTCGTATATGCGAAAATAATGATGGGACTATACGTAATGCTTCCCTAACTCATTACAGAGGTTCTCATATAATTTTCTCAAGAAATTTTTTTGGGTACCCCAAAGGCACCAGATCTAAGGGCTAAAATACACGAAAAACAACAAAAATCAGGTAATTTCTTAAAGTTGGCTCGTAAATGCAAAAATATGCTTGAGAAAAACGGTGAGACTAAATGTAATGCTTCTCCAATTCATTACGGAGGTCCTTACATAGTTTTTTTCAGAAAAAATTTCAATGCCAAAATGCACCAGATCTATGGGCTAATACACACGAAAAATGATGAAAGTCGGGTAATTACTAAAAGTTGACTTTGACATGCAAAAATATGCGTGAAAAATAGTTGAAATACACGTAATGTTTCCCCAACTTATTATGGAGGTCCTTATAGTTTTTTTCAGAAAAAATTTCCGGTGTCGCAAAAGCGCTTGATCCATGGGATAATACACAGGAAAAATGGTAAAAGTCAAGTAATTTTTAAAAGTTGGCACGTAATTGCGAAATATGCGTGAAAAAATGGCGGAACTATACGTAATGCTTCCCCAACTCATTGCGGAGGTCTTCATATAGTTTTTTTTAAAAAAATATTCGAATGCCATAAACTACAAGATTGTTGGATTAATACACACGAAAAATGGCGAAAGTTGGGTAATTCCTAAAAATTGGCTTGTAAATGCGAAAATATGTGTGAACAAAATGGCGGGACTATACATAATGTTTCCCCAACTCATTACGGTGGTTCTACTATAGTCTTTTTTAGGAAAAATTTCCAGGTGCCCCAAAGCCGCTAGATTCTTTGGATAATACACATAAAAGACAACGAAAGTCGAGTAATTTCTAAAAATTTACTCGTAATGTGAAAAAAACAACATGACTATACATAATGCTTCCCCAACTCATTGCAGAGGTCCTCATATAGTTTCTTCAGAAAAAAAATTTCATGTGCCTAAAGGCGCCAGATTCATGGACTAATACACACGAAAAATGATAAAAATCGGGTAATTCCTAAAAATTGGGTCGTAAATGCGAAAACATGCATGAAAAAATCTGCGAGACTATACATAATGCTTCCCCAACTCATTACGAAGGTCTTCATATAATTTTTTCAGAAAAAATTCCAAATTCCCCAAATTCCAAGATCCGTGGGCTAATACACATGAAAAATGGTAAAAGTTGAGTAATTCCTAAAATTTGGCTCGTAAATGCAAAAATATGCGTGAAAAAATGGTGGCACTATACGTAATGTTACCCCAACTCATTACGGAGGTCCTTATATAGTTTTTTCCGAAAAGGCGGACAATATTTTTTTTTTGGTTTATATGTCACAAAATAGGAATACACGATTATCTCGGTTTTCATGTGTTAGTCCATGAATTTTCTAGAATACGTGCGAATGACTCAGTTTGAGCTTAATTGTGGGTCTATTGGTAGCATCCTATTAAATGATACTCATTAATTTTGAAAGACGAGCATTGTTTTTTTATAGTTTATATTTCACGAATAGGATTTTGGCTTTATCTCAATTTGTTGTGTGTATTAGTCAGTGATTTTTCATGAATTTTCTGGAATATGTGTGACCGACTCCATTTGATTTCAAATTGTGGATTTATTAGTGACGATCTATAAAATAATACACATTATTTTCGACAGGCAAAAGTTGTTTTTTTGAAATACATGTGTCATGAAATAGAAATTCACGAATATCTCGATTTTTTGTGTGTATTAATATATCAATTATTTAGAATATGTGTAACTGACTCTATTTGAGCTCAAATTTGGGGTCCATTTGGTAACGACCTATTAACTAATACTTATAGTTTGTGAAAGGTGAACAAGAATTTTGAAGTTTATGTTTCATGAAACGGAAATTCAAGATTATCTTTCTTCTGTGTGTTAATATCTATGAATTTTGTATAATATGTGTAAGTGTTTGTGTTTGACTTTAAATTTTGTGCTTCCCTTAGTGACAATCTATTAAATGATACTTATTATTTTCGAAAGACATAAGTCACTTTTTAAAAGTTTGTGTCACAAAATAGGAATTCAGGAATATTTCAATTTTTTATGTGTATTAGTCCATGAATTTTCTGGAATATGTGTGTTGACTCTATTTTAGCTCAAATTTTGTGAATCCATTGGCGACGACCTATTAAATGATATTAATTATTTTCGAAAGGAGGACAACTCTTTTTTGGATTTTATGTCTAACAAAACAAAATTCGAGATTATCTTAATTTTTCATGTGTATTATAGTTCATAAGTTTTTCAATATATGTGTGACCGACTTTGTTTGAGCTCAACTTTTGTGATTCATGGGTGACGACCTAGTAAATGATATTCATTATTCAAGAAAGACGAAATTCACTTTTTTTTGAAGTTTATGTTTCACAAAACAGAAAATCTAAATTATTTTAAACTTTTCGTGTATATTAGTCAATTAATTTTTTGAAATATGTAGGACAACTCTATTTGAGCTCTAATTTGTTGCTCCTTGGATAACAACCTATTAGATGAAACTCATTATTTTCGAAAATGCAGAAGACACTTTTTTTTTTAGAGTTTGTCTCACAAAAAATAAAAATTTTGAATTCTCTCGATTTTTTGTGTGTATTAATTCATGAATTTTTCTAAACATGCATGACCTACTCTATTTGAGCTCGAATTTTTTGCATCCATTGGTAATGGACCTATTGAATGATACTCATTGTTCTAAAAAGACACAAGTCACTTTTTTTTTGGAGCTTATGTTTCATAAAACCAAAATTCAGGATTATCTCAATTTTTTGTGTATATTAATCAATGAATTTTCCGAAATATGTATGACCAACTCTATTTGAACTTATGTCAGGAAACAAAAAAGTAAGATAGTCCAATCAAATCTCAACTGATCTATAGAAGGGTTGCTAACTTCTATATCTGTCCTCTCAACATTTACACAATAAAAAATTGTACAAAGCTTTACTGACAATCTAAAAGACTATGTTACATTACCAGTCCTCCTTGAATGCTCATCTAGCAAAGTTCAAGCTCCCCTCTATAATCATTTCAGCAGCAGTACCCATAGCACCAACACCACTAGCTTCCAAAAGCGCCAGAGCTAATACTTCTTCGTTGCACCGTTTCAATCCCTTGCTCAGCCTCTTCAAAACTTGAAGATCCACCTCCAGAAGCCAGCTTGGTGTGCATCCCACTATCAAGCTTATGAAACCCGACACATATGCTCTCCATGTAGCCTTGTTACAACCAAGTGATATTTTGCCATCTAATGCACTCGCGAGAAATTCCAAGTGTGCTCCGAGCATACTTGGTCGCCATTTGGATGTGGGTGACGAGGAATCCACCCCCCAACAAAATGTTCCACACAGCACTGCCAAGTATGCAAGGGCATAACCCCTTAGCCTTGCAACCATTCCTTCTGAAACACCACCGTTAGGCTCTGACCTATGTGCTGATATAAACCAAGATGGCAATGTTTCTTTCAGCAAAGATTGGACTAGACTTAAACCACCTGTAATCCAAATTAATGAAGCACCCAATGAAGCTGCAAGCTTGACACGGACCATAGCTGCAGCAAGAGAGACGTGACAAGATGCAGGGAATCCACTATCTGTTTTCTGACTAGAGAGAGACCTTATCTCACCTCTAGTTTTCTTGAGTTTCTCCAAATCCTTAGCAGGGACTCCACTATCCGCAATATCTCTGACAAAATGCATCAAAAGGGAGACGATCTCTTCTGACATAAACATGACATTTCTGACAGCTCTATGAACACGCAAGTAGAGTATACCAGGGGCAACAGCAGATATGCCACCAGAAAAATGTGAACCAAATCCATGACCAAGAAGAGAACCGACCCCACCGTTGCTTTCTATAGAAGATGTACCTATACCTAGTGTAGCTGTAAAGCAGACCCGAAGAAGTTGAACCACTGCATCACTGCTGTGG
Organism: Solanum stenotomum; assembly: GCF_019186545.1. Lineage (NCBI taxonomy): Eukaryota > Viridiplantae > Streptophyta > Magnoliopsida > Solanales > Solanaceae > Solanum > Solanum stenotomum. Next base: position 58,611,291 of record NC_064289.1, on the reverse strand, counting down.
TGGAAAACAGTCCGGGATGCAGAGAAAACAAGAAAGTCACTCCAGCGTCTAACCTTTTGAGCCCATAGAGCAGCCATAACAGGCATACATGGCCAAGGACAACTTGTAGCCAGGTTACTCACTGCTGCGCCCATCAAGTTCAGAAAGCGGTCAGTATCTCTATCAAGTTTATATGTAATGGTGAGGCTCACAAGGACTGCCAGAGGCAAAGGAAGAATAGCTGGAGAACTTCCACCTACAAACACATAGCATTAGCTAAACATCGAAATAAATGAATGAATAGTTAAATTCCCTGCACCTACTTCCTCCTACACACAGATGTGTATATTAGATAGATATGGTAGTCAGGTCTATCACATAGCAAGCCAGGACGGGTTTTTTAACTGATGCATTAATGTTAGAATCGACAGACAACCCTTGTTAGCTATTTAGCTCAGGCAATATAATTCAATATGTCAAAACAGGAGATCAGAGATCTAATCCCCCAAAACCAAACATCAATGCCATGACAAAAAGGAACGGAAAAAGAAGGGGGTGGAAGTAGGTTCACGTTCAGTCTACTACTGGCTGATTCCTCACCATTCCTTTGAGAAATTTTTAACGGGTGATCAACTTGTCACAGTGGTAACTTAGCCCATAGGTTAGAAGAAAAGAGGAGGAGAAGTATTCTCTTATGCCTATAGTTCCTCGTCTTAAAAGGATTAGGTGATCAGGTGAAATCAGATAAGTGCACACCTACAGAGAGACTTNCTACTACTGCTGATTCCTCACCATTCCTTTGAGAAATTTTTAACGGGTGATCAACTTGTCACTGTGGTAACTTAGCCCATAGGTTAGAAGAAAAGAGGAGGAGAAGTATTCTCTTATGTCTATAGTTCCTCGTCTTAAAAGGATTAGGCGATCAGGTGAAATCAGATAAGTGCACACCTACAGAGAGACTTGGGACATCAACACCAGTGTCAGCTAGGATTTTCTTAACTTGTTGTTCCACTGCTGCTAAATTTGCAGCAGGACTTGGCCAATCAGTTCCATTCATAGAAGCAGGCTTCCAAATACCCCGTGTCACTTCAGCTGAAAAGTAACTTGTAATCGTTGCCAAAGATGCAGGAAGAAAGTCAGCTAGATGCTTAAGACCTGAGATAGAGAAAGTGCAGCGCTCAATATACCAACTCATAGAACTCATAAAAAAAATACAACATCAGCTATGAGATAAGTTCAAGTGTGTCATGTGAATTTTCCTCCTCTTTCTATCTTCTTTCACTGTGTTGCATGGCGAATAGATAGGGTCTATCACTATTAACTCTTTTCTATTTTGTTTATTCTTTTTGGTCGGGGGGGAGCAGCATTCAGGCATTGTAAGATGTGCCTTGTAGGCTGTAGCTCTGACAACTGGCTTAAGTGTCCATTTGTGTGGGTGTTCTAGTGTATACCATTTTTAGTTTTGTGCCTATCAAGCATAACAATTACTCTTGAAGCTTAATTGTAGACATTATGTCAAATGACTAACCTGTGGCTAGTTCACGTGGTGACAAGGTCCCATGAGCACATGCCGTGAGAGCAGCGTTAAGCACAAAAGGAACAGCTTCCAAAATATCCCAAGCGGGCAGCTTAAGATGAGGAGATATCTCTTCATTTCCAGACCCAGATGAGTTACTACCACTTGAAGTTGGAGGTATAAGGGACTGACCAGCACTATTTATTTTTCGGAACATGAAGTCCAGCAGTGCTTCAACTATCTGATGAACAGGAGTTCCAGGGACAAGACCTGAGAGAGGTGACGCAATACATGCTTGATGTTGCCGGTACCAACATTTTAGTTTAGGAAACGAATCCATAAATATGGGTTCTCTAGGTAATTGACTGACAACTCTAGACAATTGCTTGCTTTTGCTTTGATCTATCAGCAAATCTTCAGAGAATGCCAACTGGGAGTTGCGAACCAGCAATAGGTATTCAGGAGTTAGATGGGATCCCACAGGAACATCTCTCGTGACATGCTCAAGCGGTGGTTGATCAAACCTCCACAATGTCAATAAAAGTGTGAATGCATTTGAGAAAACGGCATGTGAAGTAATTTCTTCCGACAGAAGAGTCCATGACACATTGGGTGGACAAGAACCGAAGGCCTCACAAATTGGCATCAATGCACCAACAAGCTGTGGAACCTGAAAGAAATTTAAGTACAACATCAGCACATAGGTTGGTTTCTCCATCTGTATCTTAAGCCCAGTTGCTACTCAGTGTACTTTTTTCGAAACCTATTGTCAACAGAATTTAGTTCTTCAAATCATTGTTCAGGTATCAATTGCCTATAGAACTAGCAAAAGTACATTAAAGAGGCAAGCATCAGGATTTGACGGGAAGACACTTCTAACAACCATTTCTGGCCCAGAATCAATAAGAAATGCTAGCAATATGTCCAGGGCCCCAGGCTTCGGTGTTAGTGTAGTTTCAACTTTCAAACATGTTGTATAGGTCTTCCATACACAGATTTCAACATGTAGAACAGGAAGTAACTAATGGATATGTTTCAATTCATTAGTTAAGCCAACAATAAACGTTGAAATGGTGCACAGATTGATTCATTAGTGAAACCAACAACAAATGTTGAAATGGTGCACAGAGGACAAATTGCTTCTGCACATTTGTCAATCGGAGAGATCAGTAGTGCAACAATATGCCAGTATCTGATATGTGCCAAAGTGATTTTCCCCGACATTAACATATGAATGGCACAAACATATTTCAGAAAAAGAAAAGTACAGCTGAAGAATTACCTACCAATCCATGCAAAGAAAATATCTGGATACAGTCTACAGATGTTATACCAACAACAAGAACATTCAGAAAAGGAGCATAGCTAATCAAATGGCTATCAGTTCCAGAATAATCAGAAGGAACACAAGGTGAAAGAAGCCTAGTGATGAATAGAACCGCATGTTCCTGCAAGCATGTAGATGAAAACACAGTGAAATGGGTGTGATAGACAAGAAATGAAACATACAAGATACCAGTTTTGAACTTGAGAATGACTTTAGGACACCAGTTATTTGAACAGGGTGCCTTCATCTGAATTTATTTGCAAAGTAAAACCAAATATACTATAGATATATGAAAAATGATCTCATCCCTGAGGAGAGTATATTGTGTAGTTTTCAGATCCAAATAAATTTCAGCAGTCCTAATTGTTGCGAGAGCTTCTCAAAAGGAAACTATTTTTTCTCAACACCTAAACGGAGGGTTCCTTCAGAAACAGATAGCACTTCATCTCAACAGAAAATGTTGCTTTATTCTCTTCTTCAATCTTCACCATCTCTACACTGGAGGGTTCTTTAGATGTTACTAAACTGTTCATGGGCATATTATCAAATGTTTGGTATTCCATCATTCTTAATGGCACAAGAAATGGTTTTTTGACTTCTTCACAAGAACTCAAACAAGGTGATCCTCTCTCTCCTTCTCTTTTTATCATTGGTTCTGAAGTTTTAGCTAGATTGCTTAGCAGACTTATTCAAAATAATCATTTCTTACCTTTTACTATGCCCATGAAGGGGCAGACTATTAATCATCTATCGTATGCTGATGACATTGTGATATTCACTAGTAGGAATGCCAAATCCATTATGATGATTTTGAAGCAAATTCACTGGTACGGAAAAAGTTCAGGCCAGAAAATGAACAAAAATAAATGTTTTTTCCTTACTGCTCCAGGTACAGGACCTAGTAGGATTAACAAAATCAGAAGTTCCACTGGTTTCCTTAACAAGGAGTTTCCTTTTGATTATCTTGGATGCCCTATCTATGTTGGGAAGAAAAGGAATGAATATTTTGAGAAGTTGTTATCGAAAGTTGTCAAAAGACTCAATGGTTGGCAAAGAAACATGCTTTCATATGGAGGCAAATACATTCTCATTAATCAAGAGGTCTCGGGTTCGAGCCCCCTTGGGTACGGAGTCGCCTTTGTTAGGGAGTGCTTTACCCCCCAATGTGGGACTTCCCGGCGCGAATCCGGATTTAGTCGGGCTCTAATGTGGGTACTAGACACAGGGTGGGAAACCAAAAAAAAAATACATTCTCATTAAACATGTCCTCCAATCATTGCCTATATACACTCTTACTGTTTTAACTCCTCCTAAAGGTATTATCAAGCTCATGGAGAGACATTTCAATAGGTTCTTTTGGGGCTCCACAACAGATAAAGATAAATATCATTGGAGCTCGTGGAAGAACATGTGTTTCCCGAGACATGAAGGTGGATTAGGTATGAGAAACATGAAAAACATTTGTGATATCCTCAATATCAAGAAGTGGTGGAGGTTCAGGTGTCAAGATACTTTGTGGGCTAAATTCACTAAGGCCAAGTATTGTATCCATCTCATCTTGTTGCTAAAGTTTGGGTATCTGGTAACTCTCATATTTGGAAGAATCTTACTCAAACCAGATCAAAAGTTGAGCACAATATGATCTGGAACATCCAAAAAGGAGATTGTAGTTTTGGTGGGACAACTGGACAGGCTATGGATCTTTAGCAACTTGCACTCCTGACCAAAGTCACTCTATCAAAATTCAAGTGAAAAACTTCATCAACAATCAGGTTTGGGATGTACAGAGACTACAAGATGTGTTGCCGCGTGGCTGGTTCAGCATATCACCAATATTAAAATTGGTTCCAGTAGTAGAAGTGATTTCTTGATTTGGGAGGCTACTAGTGATGGCGTCTATTCAAATAACTCTGCTTGGAATTGCATAAGGGAAACTAGAGTGTCAGATCCTATAAGGAAAAACATTTGGCATAAAAGTACTTCATTCAAAATGTCTTTCTTATCTTGGAGACTCATTAAATCTAAACTACCCTTTAATGATGTAATTTGCAGGTTTGGAACGATTAAACTTAACACAGATGGAAGTTTTCTGGAGCATAACGGAAAGGCTGGAATAGGAGTCATAGCCAGGGACAGCACTGGAGAGTTATCCTTGCGTTTGCTATTCCCACTGCTTATTTGCTAGACAAGATGCAATTACCTAGCATAAGGATAAGATACGACAAAGCCAATTTTTTTGTAAGCTAATTGTATGATCACTACTCACTAGATATGTGGGAATATAAAACAGTGGCATGCTTAAACATTCCCCTTTTTGCAAGGATTACTTGACAATCGTTGATGTATATTTGGGGTTAAGGCGAAGTCCCCCTCTTTTGTTGTGCTTCTACATGATTTATATATACATCATCAGGATTGCAATCCTGGAAATTTAAAAAAATAAAAAAATCTTCATCATCTACCATTCACTTCTACCAGCAAACACTTGATCACAGCTGCTCCCTTCTTCTATATCTCTCTATTAAAAACTCTTGTGAGCGGTGCTATTAAAGGCGCACTTAAGCCCTAAGGCGACACTCAAAACGCATTGAGAGCTTCGCCTCGCTTAATGTGCACTTTAGTGTCATCATCAAGGCTCTAAGACATACTTTTCCTTGTGAATGAGCATCTCCTGAAGAGGCGACGTTAAGCCAATGATATTTCACTTTTTCGTAAAAACAAACAGTTTCTTTGTCCATATATTTGTTATTCATGCTTATAATTATTAGTCTTGGTATATATATATATGTATTGCGATTAAGGCCCCACTGGACCTTAGAGCTTTTTTGCACTTTTCGCTTTTCATAACACTGCTTGTGAGCCACTAGAAGTGGGCAGCCTGCTTTATCTAATTCGGCTCTTGTAGAGAATACACACCAGGTATACTCTCTCCCAGTCACACAAACACCCCACCCACCAGAGATGATATGGAGATCAATACCTTCATTCAGCTCTTCATTGCCATTTACAAGATTAGTGATGGTGGACAGGTGAGTGTTCTTCTGCTCCAACTTTGTTAAAATCTATCTTTAATTTAACCTTATCAGGGGGTTGCGTATCCAACCCATTTGGCAGTGCTTCTCAGCCTTGTTTACTAATTACATTATTCATTTAACTATGGCAGTTATTTTTTTTAAAAAAAAAAACTAAAGATTAATATTTTTTTTTTTATTCATTTAGTTAAGGTTGTTCTTTCCTCTGTGCAATAATCGTTTGTTTGGGAGGACACTTGTGCTAAGGTCATGAAATTTTTCCTTCTTGTCATGGGTTTATGGGAGGGTAGGAAAAGGAAAACAAGAAACAAGGTTTATTAGAAAAAAATCAAGCAAAAATGCAGGCTCTCAAAGAGGTTTCCGGAGCTGAAGATAGTTTTAAGGTTTTACTGCTACTAAAGTACATAATACTAGTTCAATATTACCTGTATATTCCAACCACGAGCAAGAGAAGCCCCACAGAGAATAGTAGCGGCAGAAATCTTGTCTTCAGCTGGACCATTGACAGCAATCTCATATATTTTCTCTATTTCTGCTAAGCTTCCATCAAATCCATGAGCTTAAATTCAGTTGTCATACAACATAAATTTCAAGAAAGAGCATTTGATATTCCCAGACTTCAAAAGAGAAGGATTTTCAACTGAAAACCAGGTTATAGCTAAGAGAAACAAGGGAAAATAATTCTACTTAATGATATGACTGCAATTCCCAATATATGACCACTGACATGCATACTCTCAGCAATTTAGATTGATAAAACAGAAATCCAACTGGTTGATTTATCCTTAAACCTGCTCCAAAGCACCAGAAGATGCAGTTTCAAGAGCTTAGCCACTGGGAATATTTGATGTTAAAGGTCAGCTTCTCTTTCAATTGGAGTGCACCAAATGTGAATACTTACAATCTGCAGATGTTTTCTTATGTTTTCTTAAGTAAAAACTATAAACCCATTATTTTCTAATTATAAACTGTTTTTTATAACACATCTTTTAACTCTGAATATGTTTGAGAACTCCAAATACGACCTTAAAAGAAACCACAAACCAGTGGCATGGAATATAATTACTGCTTAAATCTATAGAGGCTTTTTTTAAGAATCATGCTATTTTCCAGCTACAAACAGATTTTATATCGTTTAGCTCTGAATATGTAGAAAACTCCTAATTTGAAATAAAAAACGGCCACTGGGGAACAACCACTACTGCATGGACCAACTAACCTTGGCAAATGATGGAATGAAGTGAGCAAACCAGAAGTAAAGAAAAACATTCTTATTGTCAACTTCTAATACCTTGAAGCGGGTGTTGAAACCAATACACTGACCATTGGAGGAGTTAGGGGAGACCCCTTCATCAATGATGACCATCTAGGCGATGGGCCTGACATGTTACGAGGCACTTGATTGAATTGACCTTTTACATATCCCGGCCATAAATAAGCAGACGTATCCAAAATGTTTCTAGCAATGCAAGCCTCAACAATAAGGTGCCACAAGCTTCCAGCTAGAAATAATTACAGATGATTAGCATACACTACCAGTATAACATACTTATGCATATAAGAGTTAAATAAGAGATGCACTAGATTGGTTAGGAGTTCCCAACATAGTCTAAAAGCAAATCTGCTCAAAAGTTAAAGGAAAGAAATTTAAAAAGTAAAACAAAGGCGAGGGTGAAGGACAGAGGAATAGCTGAGAGAGGTAAAAATATTCTCGAAAAGGTCACCAACCACTTGGATGGGGTTGTGGGAATAAAGAGGAAGCAAATTCTAGAACTTGGTTAAATTGAAAAGAATACAAGATGGAATCCAGACAGCAAGTGATACAAGGCTGACACAAGCCTCTCTTGAAATCTACTGGACTCACCACAATTGACAGGCATGTCATTCAATCTCATCCCATCAAAATACTCACTTCCCCCACTTAGCCCTGAGAGGAACATCATTGCTTTCAAAGCAGCTTGGTTTGCCAAAGGAATTGCAGGCAGTGGTGGGGTCAACAAGCCTTCATAATCATGCAGTTGCTGTAAGCTAGAAACCAAGGCCTGACGATGTTTTCCTGTGGACTCTGTTCTTTGATCACTAGTGCAGCTATCATTTTCCTCTTCTTTAATAATGTTGGTAATTGCTAGTGGTGTAATAGACAACAATAAGCATAAGCAAGTATCAAGACGAGGTACTGGACCCTCACTGGGATCCCTTTCCTAAATTGACCAAAAGCAGTTATTTAGTATATTTTCAATATCGAAATGAAGCTAACATTAAATTTGACCAGCTCAAATACGACTGCAGTTTCAATTCTGATAAATAGTTTCATTTAACATTCTATACAAAGGAATGAAATTCTAGAGTAAGAAGGAAACCCTACAGTTAGTCCTTAACTAATAAATTAGTGTGGTTTACAGAACTTTGAAACTTGCAAGCACTCATAAGGAAAATCGTGTTACAAAAGAAGACCTAGAGCTGAAGAAGGAAAATGGCAGGATGGATAGGAAGCATACTTTTCTGCCATCTAGCAACCTGGATAAAGCTGATGAAAGAAGGGATATCTTAATTGATTCTTACTCTATTAACAAGCCTAAGGGCTGAAATCCACAACCCAAAAAATGTGTTCTTCCACGATGTACAGTTAACTGCCCGCAGAGCCTTCACCAGACCTGCACAATAACTCCAGTTTAGCAAAACACAACAGGGTATATTCAATATTGAACTTAGACCATTGACTACAGTATTTACCAGTAAGGGTGTCAGAAGCACTTGTAGCTGCCACTTTTGATCCATCCATGGTATCTTCAAGAAAGAGATCAATCGGTAGCCAGAGAACTGATGTACTAGCATCATCAAACCGACTAGCAGAAAGTGCAAGTGATCCAGAGGCCATAACAGCATGAAGAAATTTCCGTGAGCTTGTTTTGCATTCTCTGGAGAGGACTCCACGGTTTTTGGATATCAACAGTACCAAAGCCTCCGGAGAAATATTCTTAGAGTTTCTTAAAGCTGACGAGTTTGACACTAGAAGGTGTAAGTGCTGCATGAAAGAATCCCAATGTGTGGGCCTAAAGAAAGAAAATGAGCATTTTGTTAAGCACTACATCTCTCATAGCTCGACAGAATTGTAAGAAACAAAGCATTAGTAATAGACATGTTGATATTTGATACAGCACACAACTTAATGAAGGAATCTCTGTCATCTACTCATCCTACATGTTCCTATGTGCCAAGTAAAGAATCATGGATGTCAGTTTGTCCCCAAAAAGATCGCCAATTATTTCAATAGCCAGTACAGTGTTCATTCTACATAATCCTTCACGATGTTCAACTCTTTTCCCAGCAAAGCCATCACGATTGCTGATTTCCATTTCTTGAGTTGCAACTGGCCACCTAGACTTCTTTTCAGCAGTCAGTTCCAGCAGCCCCTCATCATCAAGTGAGGCATCAAGTAACTGACATACAACCGTGAAAACATATTCAATCACATGCATTCCACTTTCAGATCCCTGGAGTTCAAATATCCGGGAAAGATGAAGAGTATCATTTATCGATTCCATAATCCTGCAATAGCACCTCCAGACATGTTAACTCTTCTACTGAAATTCATCCACAAAATTTAAACTAGCTCAAAACAAAAATTAATTTGGGAAATTTGAATCAGTCAAGAATATTAGTATTGGTCTTCATCCACATGGACATCTGTTTACCTCCCAGGAAAAATAGGAGGACAAACATTCACCGGACCATAAAAAGAAAAATTATCTCCAAGAAATTTCACTTGAGATAGCATTTGCACAACAGATTGAGGCATAAATTTACGGGACCTCACTCTGAATGAAAAGGAGAAGATATTGAAAACCAGAAAAGGAACAAAAGAACCTCCATTGACAAAAAGAGACAATTGGAAAAAAGAGTTGTGCCAAATTAATACTTCAATAGCAAAAAAGGTAATACTCTGGGACACATCATAGACTATGTTGTGACAGTTTGAAGATGCAATGAGTGTCCAAGGAAATTATTATACAGTGAGACATGAGCCACTGTGTCCAAAGTAATTCAAACTGTTATGAACACCTTAACAGAAGAGGTCCAGTCAACTAACACAGTCAGCAGCCAGGTAATGTGTTTCCGGGAGAACAAAATTTTAAGGCAAAGCACAAGAATACACAAACCTCCAACAGTGATCTCATTTGGTAGCCTGGATAAGGAGTACGTGAAGAGTGAAGAAGGATTTGGAAGAAGCAAGACCTAGCTATAAATATGAAGTAGCAGTAGAAATGTAGTATGCTGAGTTTTTCTTTTACTGTTTCAATGATTCTATATTTCCTTTGAAATCCAGTTGAGTAGTGAAATCCAATCTATTAGTTCATTTCCGTTTTACTGTGTTGAGTTGGAATAGTAAAACATTACACAAACTACATTTTTCTAGTTTTTGGGACATTATATAGCACTTGATAGTAGGACCAAGAGCAACCGTGAAGTCTCAGTACCAAAGAAGGCTTTTACAGAACATCAAACCATCATCCATAAAAAAAAGTTTTTATGGATCAATCTAAAGAGAATACAAGAAAATGACTTGAAATAGGAGAATGGAATGTACTTTTGATAATTTGGACCATTAATTAGAGATGGTAATGAAAAAGCATATCTTTTTAGAAGTTCCATATAGAGCCCCTTCTAAATTTGTTCCTCTTATCCCATTTCTTTTACTGTTCCATTGATTCTATATTTTGTAGTCTAGTTGAAGTGATATCCAATCTATCAGTTCATTTCCATTCTTGTGTTGAGTTGAAACAGTAAAACATTACACAAACTACATTTTTTTAGATTTTGGGCCATTATATAGCACTTGATAGTAGGACTGGTATGAACCATGAAGTCTCAGCACCAAGAAGCCTTTTCCAAAACATTGAACCACTAGCAACACCACAAACAACAATAACAACATACCAAGTGTAGTCCTACAAGTGGGGTTTGGGGAGGGTAGTGCGTACGGCTGTACGCAGATCTTGTCCCCTACCTTGAGAGGTAGAAGAACATCGAACTACCGATCCTAGAAATAAAAAATATAGTCTAAAGCACCTAACAAAAGAAAAAAAAAAACAAGTTCTTATGGATCAAACTAAAAGAATACAAGAAAATGACTTGAAATAGGAGAATGAAACTTACTTTTGATAATTTGGACCATTAATTAGAGATGGTAATGAAAAAGCATATCTTTTTAGAAGTTCCATATACAGCCTGTATGCCATCGGATAGCTCCTTCGAGCAGGAATTACTCTATAATACACAAGGAAATAAAGTCAATACAATAAAATAGACTCAATGAATAAATCAATTAATTATGCCTCAAATTCCCCACTATCCGTCCTGCTTTATTCAACTCCATTTCAAATTGGTAATCAAAGTTAGACCTTTTTTATGCCAGACATCAACCTAATGCAATTCTCCTCGATTTCCAGGCTGTTAGTAAAAAGCACAAAATTGAAGAGCAAGAAAATGACCCAGCAGTGTAAATAATATGACGAAACTGTTAGTTACACATTTAAATTATGCAATGGTCTTATTAGCTGCCAAGAATTTTTTTCACTTTTTTCTGGCGTTGAAAAAAAAAACTACTTTTTTTTTCAAATTTCACAATGAAACATGGTCAAACGCTCACTAACTTTTCCATATTATTTACACTCCTAAACTATGTGAGGATCATATTAACCCCCTGAACTTTGCCTCGAATCCCCCATCTGTTCAGCCCTATTCAACTCCATTTTCAAATTGCTGATCAAATGCCAGCCATCAACCTAATGCAATTCTCCTCGTTTTTATATTTGGGACGAAATCACAAGGAAATAAAGTCAATACAACAAAATAGATTAAATGAATAAATCAATTAATTATGCCTCAAATCCCCCAATATTCATTCTGCTCTACTCAACTCCATTTCAAATTGGTAATCAAAGTTAGATCTTTTTTATTCCACCAACCTAATGCAATTCTCCTTCTCCTTTTTTCCGGATCCGTTCACGTTTGGCCATAGAACTCTGAAATTCATCTTGAAATTGAATTCCAGAATTTTCAAGAATTTGATAAACAACAAAAAGGTGTTTATACTCTTCTTTTTTTCACTCCAAATTACTCACAAAGAGTAAAAAGCAATTCCAATTTGTATTCATGGCCAAACACCTACTTAATTCTTACATATTACTTACCCTCCTATACTATACGAGGATCATATTAACCCATCTGCCAGCTCTATTCAACTCCATTTTCAAATTGTTGATCAAATTCAGACATCAGCCTAATGCAATTCTCCTTTTTTTTTTTTTCAGTTTGTGACGAAATCAATTTCATAAACGAAAAGTACAAAATTTGAAAAATTGAAGAGGAAGAAAATGACCTTGTAGAGAGAAGGGCGAGAACGAACAGAGGAGGGACAATTCTAAACACCAAAGCTTTCTCTAGAAGCTTCCAAGCATTAGGAACATTATTGGACCAACAAATATGAGATACGAGAAGTGCGGCAACGTCAGTCGACGGCATAGAGATGCCGGCGGAGTTGAGACTGGAGGAAAGCTCCATGGCCCATACCAATGGATCGGTGTTTCTTTCCTGAGCCAATTTCGTCAGCTCCATCACTCTGTCCCATTGGCTCGAATGTACGGTTACCGTTTCCATGGATTCGCCGGTCGGGAAATTGGATTCCGGCGGGTTACGCCGGCAATTATGTCGATCGCAGAGTAAGTTGGCTTGCTGGAAACACAGTCCCGGGTATAAGTATTTAGGGTAAAAAACTTCGGACTAAAATTTTAAAAATAGAAAAATTTAAAGTAAGCTTTATAATACGATGGTCAAATTAGCTATATCGTGTGGAAATGAATGTTGATCGATCAAAAATTCACACGCTTAAAAATTTATAAATGATTGAAATAAGAATATTGAGATGGATTTGTAGACAAAAAATGAGATAGGATCAAGAATAAGCTATATTCAAAATAATGTAAAGATGGTAATATGTGACGTATAAAATGAGAAATGCGGGACTGAAATAGTTTTGACATATGAAGAGATTATGCACAGATGTTATAGTGAGGAGTGAGGACTGAGGAGATGTGGGAGATTGCCTATAGCGGGAATTAGAGAGGGAAAGGTAGCCGAAGAAGTATTGAAGGAGATGATTAGACAAGACATGATTCACTTGCAATTGATCAAGGACATGACCAAAAAATATGGAAATTGAGAATTAAGATAAAAGGTCCGTAGGTAATCAAATATTTTTGAGCTTTCACTTATGAGTATCCGTTATTTTCTTTGATTCAATTATTGTATTATTTGTTGTTATTACTTGCACTCTTCTTTATAGTTTTTAGCATATTTTTTTGTTATTGTTTTGTTTTACAGACTTAATTGGTAATATACTTACTCCGTCAAGGCTCTATACAATTATGCATATACTCCACTCTCTTCAAACCAGACTTCTAAGATTATACTAAGTCATACAAGTGAATAACTTATGAAATCAACATGAATTATGGTGCAGTGGTGGAACTGTTTCATCCCTAATCAGAGGTTTTGAATTTAGATTCTAGAAATGAAAAAATTCTATTGGGAACGTTGTCACCCTCAAATGAGTACTGTAGTGTGCGATTCAAATTTAATCGAGGCTATAATACAAACTCCAAACACCAAAGGAAACCAAAAAAAACTTGGGGAGAAAAATCATACAAGTAAATAACTAGCTATTACCCCTACTTTAGTCATTCATTAATCGTTGAAAAATGGATTTGATCCCTTTATAAAATGTACTATTAAAGTGTATTTTATCAAGTGTACATTAAAAAAAACAAAGTCTTGCTAGTTGTAGTTTTTTTTATTCTATTTAAATTTGACTATATAAAACATTTAAAAAATTATATGTGTGAGCTTGATCATATTACTGATCCTATAAATGAAGGTTCAATTAAATTATACGAAAAGAAAGGACAAGAAGTTTAAATTGGATAAAAATGGAGAGTTACAATAAATTGACAATTGACATAAAATTAATTAATTTATAATGACTCCCTAAAATACATAGTACATTAATAATAGTGGAGTCAAGATTTAAAATTCATGAGTTTCGAATTTGAGTTGTTTTAAACAACTAATAATTTGTGGATATTTAATAAAAGTAATATTTGAATCGGCACTATTATTTTGATTGTACTTGTAAGCTATATTCTAGTTCCATCTTATTTTTTAATAAATGTATCCTAATTTATTCAACTACAACTTGACTAAGACAATTAAGTACTCGTGATAATGCTAGTAGTAGTACTTAAAATATTTCAGTTGACTATCTAATCTTTTAATTTCCACAAATTAAACCTCAAGTTGCACTATTGTACTTGTTTAATTACATGAGGATTCTGAAAATAAAAATAAGGCAAATTTTGGCGGAAAAAAAAAGTAATTTATTGCATAAAGCACCTCGTATTAGCATATTTGAAAAAGAATTGTTAAAACGAAATTTTATTTATATACTTATTCGATTAATCAGTTCTTGAAAAGTTCTATTAAACAAAAGAACTATAAATTAGAATAACTAGCTTAAGAGAAGTCCATGTACGCAAATCGTTAAATAAATAGTTCGTTATATCTAATCGAGCACGTATTTTGGATAAATAACATAGATATACATATGGAATATATTTAAGATTCCAATAAACAGTAAATTCTAAATTTATAATTCTAAAAGTACAATCAATGTAGATATTAACATATTTACAATACTAAAAGTACGATGAATGAAGATAAAAACATGAAAGGTTAAAATTGTAATGTTTACGTCTCATATTTACATCCTCATCAAAGAATACTTCACCAATTCATGGATTCTTCTCTGATGATATGGTCCACGAGTAGAAATCGATATAAATACAATAATAATAAATAAATATGGCGTTCGACTAGTGCCAGTAAAGTACATAGTAAAGTTGATCAACCAAGGATCATTCAATGCATTTGAATATGGTTGTAGCCATAGTGCCATCTAGTGCATTATTATTGGAAGTAGCTGTTATAGCCATGGCCTTAAATGTGGTGATTATAAAATAAAAAATGAAAGATTCACTTTATGTTATTGGCATATATACTATGAGTTCAATACTAAAATTTCAACCAGCAATAGATTTTGAACTTGTCATTTTAAAAGTTTGACGAGTCCAATACTATAAACTTAAAATGGCAAGACTATCAAGTCTACATTTCAAATCCACTTCCTCATCACATTATACTACACCAGTTCATAGGTTCTTCTCTGATGACATGATCCGTGATTAGAGGTCGATTTAGGTACGAAGTCGATTCGTAGCCAACATAAGGAGAAGAGTTGTGGTAGCTTGAACAATAATAAGGTTGATCAACCATGGCTCCTCTAGTAGGATAGTAAGAGCTTGGCTCATCCAGTGCATGATTATTGTAGCCATAAGGTCCATCTAGTGAATTATAGTTATTATAGCCATGTCCAATATGGCCATAATTATTGTGTCCATATTGATTTCTAGGATTACTAAGAGAAGGATGCTTCAATTTCACATTTATTAATTCTGCATGTTGACCTGACTTTAACAATGCTAATAACAACCTGTTTGGATCCACCTCTCCACAAACATTTGCTATTCCTTTTTCTGCGTCTATAGTCAATGCATACACTCCTATACCGAAGTGAATTCAGAATCAAGAGTCAATCGATATAAAATATTTGTCCTAATAAGTAAACACTTAGTTATGCGTGAATAAATATTTTATCATACTCAAGCCACACATGTCATAACAAGTTGCGCCTCAAAACCTATTGACTTCATTTTCTTCATGTCAAACTTATTTACGAACAATTTAAATTTTATGTACTAACAATATAAAGATTTTTATATAATCAAATTCTTTATAAGATAAAATAGGTAAAATTTCTTTTATAAGTATTAATTGAGAACCTAGTAAAATTATATTGATAACTCAAAACTTAATAAAGTTGATTACTAATTACCTATATAACATATTAGATTACATTAAACAAATTTATACTAATTACCTCGTACAGAGTGCAACACTTCCATCATCTTCATTTTGCAGGTATCACAATGGATGTTCACTTTCAAATTGCAACTCTACAACAACAACAAAAACAATTAGTAGGACGTTTGATCAAACTTCTAAAATCTGCTTATTTTTAAAAATATTTCATGAAATAAGTTGTTGAAAAGGTAATATAGATAGTCAAATATACAAAAAAAAATAGAAATATTTTTTCTCTTACCACGTCTGCAATGGGCTCCATTGAAATTAATTATTGGTGTCTAAACAACTGGTTTAAAAAATTAATAAGAAATCAGCGTGAGCAGAGATATATACACACAACTAATATTCAATATTATGTAATTATGTACAACGTTTTTACAATTAGTTCACCACTAAAAAAATGACAGAGCTTAAAATTTACGAGTTCAATAAAATTGAATGACTTTGATTAAATCTATTGAATATGTACAAATTGTCACTCGAACTTGTAAGTTTCAATTCTTGACTCCGGCTTTGCACAAGAATCGAGGGAATATTCGAACATAGGTATGAGAAAACTAACCTTAGAATATAATGAAATTGCAAAATGGAAGATATTATGATTAAGAGGAGTGATGATAAGGTTTTTAATAATGAGATTATGCAAACGATGTATATAATTTCCAAGATTTTATTTATGGATAAAAATGGTAAAATAAAGATTTGTTCCTTTTGGAAATTGTTTTGAGAACGGAAGCTAATAAATGTAGAGATTAAAAGAAGAAATCAAATATCTTATCAATATACATTTAAGTATATTATTTTTCAAATTTGTTACTTGAACAGTATTATGACAAGGGGAACAAAAAAGTCACGTTAAATCCAATATGAGATTATGATTATTTACATCGACAATATAAAGAACTTTACGTAATAAGATTACTACAAGTAATTGTCTTTAATAAGTTTGACAATTTAATTTACCATATTGAAAAAGAGCTTTAAGTAATGTGTATTGTTGGTGTATAAATTTCTACACTATCAAGTTAAGTTGACTTGCGATAACAAGTATTTTTCATAGCATGTGTGATATGATAATAAAAAAAAATATAGTAAATAAATTAATTAAGGTGCGCGTAGACAAATGATAAGGTTGAAGATGATGATATCATGCCCAAAGAAGTATTAAAATCACCCTCAACACTAATTCATCAGATCATATACAACACAGTTGAATAACAAAAGCAAATAAACTCGTTTAACAAATTAGCAAAGAGTTTCAAATAAATGCAAAGAACATATATTATTAGTAATACCAAAAAAAATTATTTATAGGCACAATTAACAAGACTTGAATTTCTTTTGACACTTTCATAAAAAACAAAAAAATTGCATCAGCAATTATCAAGTCTTGTATTTCCACAATGAACAAATTAAAGTCTTTCCTATCATCAACCTGCCTAGAGAGAAAACCATAGTGAACCTAAAATCATCTAAATCATGAAGCCTCAGTTTATTACTTTTGAAACAACGCCCGCGCCAACTGTTCTACCACCTTCTCGCAAAGCAAATCTTTGTCCTGCAAATTTTTACATAAAATGGCATCGAAACAATCATATCCGTTCTACGATAAATAAAAACACATAAACTGAGTATCATGTCTAAAATATAAATTCACTTGACTGGATAACACAGCCTGCATGATAGTGAACATCTATTTCATTCTTTTCAAATGCAAAGACGACATAAATAATAGGTGATTTCTTTCCATCTTGTCCAAGCCTTGGTGGACAAAATTACCCGATACATACACTAGCAATAAGTAGCAAGTACTCCGTGGAATTAGTTGAGAAGTGTACAAGCTCAATGTTATAAATAAAAAAAATATTTGGATTTACTTGCCAAAAGAATATCTCTTTCCTGACCTAATCATCACAAGTGCATCAAAGAGATTTCATGACTGATCAAAGTTATTCGATAATCAAATGCATCAACCCCATTGAGTTATCTTGCATAGTAATAGGCCGGTGAGATGGTTTCATGTTAATTAAGATGTAATAGCAGCATTATGGGGCACAAGGTGTGTGACGGCCATGAATCTAATTAATTTGAGAATAAGATACTATCACATCAGTAGTGAGACCGTGACAATCAGTAATTCCTTGTAAAAGTGACACCATCAGCCACCACAAGCGAGGTGATTCGTAAAATTTATCTTCTGCCACTAGAACGAATTGTAATTCTCTAATGATAATGGACCTTTTGAATATATATCATTGCTTTCATATAAAACCAGAAGCCTGAATAATTTACTCACCTGCATCAAGGGGAACCGGAGACATCAGCTCAAAAGTAGCAGTAACATTATCCCCAGGCATAACCATCTTGACATTTTCAGGCAACTCCACTTTACCGGTGATGTCAGCAGTCCTCATGTAAAATTGAGGCATATAATTTGAGAAGAAGGCAGTGTGTCGACCACCTTCATCCTTTGTAAGTACATATATCTCTGCTTCAAATTTCTTGCATGTTTTCACACTTCCAGGCTTTGCAATCACCTACAAAACAAAAGGCCTATAAACATTTTGCAAGATATGTAAAAGAAATTTATTTTCTTAAGATTTCAGACTCCGATTTCATCATGAATTACAGTACATGCTTGATACAATCATCAGAGATTAGATTACTCCTAATTTCGGTCATTAAGGTGGAAAATCGAACCAAGAATTCTCTTTTTAGGCTGATGATAGAGGGGTGCACCTAACATTGCAAAAAGGAACCTGATTCCTAATTGCTTTTATTAAATTTCAGAAAATAGGGATACAACATGAATAGAACAATAGTAGAGCTAGCAATGAATGAAAAATAAAGATGAAGAAAGGTAAGAAGTTCTACGAAGGATGTCACAGCAGCTTACCACAAACTGGCCACAAAAATGTCCAACTAGTTGTAACAGAATTTCAAACATACCATTCCCCGCGTAATGTCGTCTCGTTTCAAGCCACGAAGAAGAAGGCCAACATTATCACCAGCCTAATTAAGAATATTGAGGGGGGAAACGATCAGTTAATGCTGTAAGAAACTATTACAAAAGTGATTAAGATTAGGTTAGATTTTTACTTGTCCATGATCCAAGATCTTCTTGAACATTTCAACACCAGTAACTGTAGATTTTAAAGTGCCCTATAAAATAAAATTGATATTAGGAGCATGTGTTACAAAGAGCAGAATTACATACTTTTATCAAGTACCAGATATTTAACAAAGGAATCAGAGCTGTTAAAACTTCAAAAGCCAGCTAAGATTGTCATTTAGATCAAGCATCTTAATCATCAGAAAAACATATAAACTCAGGCCTCAGCCAAAGCTTATGAATAGAACAGGTCGTCAAACCTGAAAATTATATATTACAACCATCTAACCATTTGCTTTTACTTTTAACAGAAAAGATTATCTAGAATTCTATCCAGTAGCCCATAATGCCAATAAGATAAAGTAAAAGTTACTTGCTTATTAATCAGGTGATGACAATCATGTTATTGTAGTCCTCGACTGTTTCAACCGAAACAGGGAGAACAAAAAGATATAATCTAGACAACTGCCCCTGGAAATTAATAGTCAAATTATGAAATTAACAATTGCCTCCCCAAATGAAGAATAAAAATAAAAGGATTACATGTTACCTGCATCAGTCCTAAAATCTCCACATCTTCTCCAACTTTTATGGTTCCTTGTTCAACACGCCCAGTAGCAACAGTTCCACGTCCCTACGAAACATAAAGAGGAAATAATCAACAAAAGGAAAAACTAACAATGAATACCACAGAATCAAGCAACTAAGAAGCATTGATTTGCTATTACGATTCAAGCAGACTTCTTTCCTTAGTTTTACAAGCAAAGGATTTGTTTAGGCTTTAAAAACATAAAAATAAGAAAAAGTTAGAAACTTGAAAGTGAAGTTGAATTTTAAGCGACAGTTCAGAAAAAGAACTCTTGAAAACCACAAAGCTAAAGAACATCTAAATACCTGAATCGAAAATACATCTTCTATTGGCATTAGGAATGGTTTATCAAGCTGACGCACTGGATCAGGGATATAATCATCTACAGCTTCCATCAACTTCAGAATAGCTTTTTTCCCAATTTCTTCATTTGTACTCTGCAATGCAGAAAGAGCTGAACCACGAATGATAGGGATGTCATCCCCAGGAAATTTGTAGAAACTAAGCAGCTCTGCAAACAGGAAAGCTCTTGTAAGGAAATTTAGCAAAGATATTATGGCAGTTACCAAGACTTCAAAATGCAAAAAAATTCACATGTGTCCGCAAAAGCTAGTTACCTCGGAGTTCCATTTCAACAAGTTCCAGGAGTTCCGGATCATCAACAGCATCAACCTTGTTTAGAAAGCACACAAGTGATGGTACACCTACCTGTGAAATGTAGGCACAGAGTAAAATTAGAATCACGACATAAAGCTGTCAGTTATTTTACAAGTCTATTCACAAACTGACACATATCGACCTGGCGTGCAAGCAGAATATGCTCCTTCGTTTGTGGCATGGGTCCATCAGGAGCAGATACGACAAGAATACCACCATCCATTTGGGCAGCTCCAGTAATCATATTCTATGGAAAAAGAAATTATGAAAAAGTGGACAAAATGGGAGTTTGTATTAGGGAAAAAAGAACTATTATCTTGTACAGGAAATCAAGTTTTTGACATTGACAAGCATAACCTATAATACTGGACAAATTTATCTAAAGGGGGAGTTCAAACTTCAAACAGATACATTACTAGCTGACATGTTTTAACTATCATACACTGTCCCAAAAGATAGTTGCTTTTTTTAGAATGGTAAGGTTGTATAAATGAAGCACAAAGATTGTGCCAAGAATTACATACAGATTAATTTCATTACAATTACTGATGGAAGCTGAGAAAATCTCTCATCCTATAAACTGCATTAACATCTTGTAGTCTACACCAAAAACCCAAAAAGGAAATACATCTGTATATCAGAGTGTAAATATTATCATATTTGCTTCCTCTCCTTCCAAATCACCCACCAAATACCCTCAGGGATGGTCTCCCATATCTTCCTCTTGCACTTCCCTATGCCCTTGCCGGTCCAGCATTGTAGCAGTTGTTTAATGGTTCTCGACATAACCCAACTGAGCTAGAAGAGATTAAGGAACACGGTTCCGTAGCAAAGCTGCAGTGCAAAATTAAGCGATAAGTTTCATCTTCGCTCTTTTCACACAGCTGGCATCTACTGCGAAAAGTCAACTCTCATTCTCTCTCCATTGTAATTCTGTTGAGTGAGCACATCCTCAACCTCCAAAACATTGTTACTTTCAGCTTCTCAAAAGACAAATTAATTCTATTTTTGACTAATGACTACTTTTTGGGGATATAGTAAATCCCACATCTCCAAGAACCCCTTTTGCCAGGATCCAACAATGGAAATCCCTTTCTATTAAAAAAGGATTTCCCCTTTTTCCTCTTGGTAACTCGAACTCTTGATCATATAGATAAGAATGGAGGGTGTCTCCTACTAGACCGCCCCTCTTCTTGACTAAGGACCGATTAAGCAATAAGCACCCTTCATGTTTCGAACAGCAAAAGTTTTCAACTTGTACTTTTCATATACTTCCAAAACATATAAGTTTTATCTTCAAGAGACTCAAACATCACAGAATTTTATTTCGAAGGTTGGTCAAAGTAATACCTAGAAACAAATAGATAATTGCCTTTGAAATCTGCAAACTAAGAGGAACATGCCACATTTAAACAGTAATAGTAATTAATTATACAAAGTAAGCGCCATGTATGTGCTTTAATGTTAATCACATCAAACCAGACATTTTCAATCAAATATGAAACTATATTGAGCATACCAGCAGAGGGTCTATCAGAAAACAACCTCTCTACCCCACAAAGGTAGGAGTAAGGTCTGCATACATCCTACCCTCCCCGAACCCACTTGTGGGATTACACTAGGTTTGTTGTTGTTGTTATTGAAAAGCATACCAATATCAAAATATTAGTTAATACTTTTTATCTTCTAATGGTAAAGAATGTAACACTACCTCTATTGTGCAAGAACATTTAAAAAGGGTTTACCCTGTGCTCTACAGCTAGTGCCCGGGAAGGAAGTCGGCAACAACAAAAGGTGCTTCTAAAAATAGTTTTTTAGACGAGAAAATCTAAATATTATACCTTCTTTACTAGTTTTCTACAGCAGATAGAGAAAATGACCACTTTCAATGTATCAACAGATTGGAATCTCTGAGTGTTATCTTTCTGCTCAAACCTTACAACTTAAATCTTGGGGAACCAATTATAGTTCTCCTTCAATGATATTGTTATAGGCCATAATCCACTAAAAAGAAAACGACCCCGTGATACAGAATTAACTGCATACACAGCAACAACAACATACCCAGTGTAATCTCACAAGTGGGGATTAATTTAACTGCATACACATAGTTTTTTTCAAGCTTAGATAAGCTTGAATGCTTGATATTAAGTATTTCCTAGGTAGCCGTTAATAAGTACTCCCCATGAAATAATAACTTTCTTCAATAAGTACCAAAAGGGCCTACGTAATAAGCACTTAAAATCATGAATTACGATGAATGAGATAATAGCATCAAAATAGGTAGGTTATGCATCTTACTTTAACATAATCAGCGTGCCCTGGGCAATCGACATGAGCATAGTGTCTTTTAGCCGTCTCATACTCCACATGGGCCTATAATGCATCAGTTCCAGTGTCAAAAAAAAATAATTAAAAAAAGAGGGAGTAAACACAAATGGTGTAACATCCCTACCGTAGCGATTGTAATTCCTCTCTTTTTCTCTTCAGGGGCTTTATCAATCTCATCAAAAGCAACAGCCTTTGCTTTTCCTTCTTCTGCTAGAACCTAGACAAGGGACAGGTTCTTCTTTTGTCACGGATTGATTAGATAACTGAATGAGGTCACAACAGATGAAAACAAAATAACAAATACCAAGACTAACCAACCTTACCTTTGTAATTGCAGCTGTTAGAGTAGTCTTTCCATGATCAACATGGCCAATAGTTCCCACGTTAACATGAGGTTTTCTGCAGGAACCCAAAAGATATTATTAGATGAGAACAAGAATTGGATGGTGAAATTTTCAATCCAACATTTCCAACTTAGCATAGTTGACTGAGGACAGAAATATGTGCCTATGTAGAGCGGAATAGCTATCACAGGTTCATATCACTGACCCCAGCTACTTTAGGAGTGATTCATAATTTGTTAATTGTTTGACTGACGTGGCATTTCTCCTTGATAGTTGATATTTATATTTCCATCCAATCAGTAAAGAGAAACCCGAAAAATCTCCATATTTCAGGAACAATATATTCTGCTTTATTCGAATTTCATTTCATTCAAACAAAACAATTTTTTCCTTAAAAAGGCATTTTTTACAAATGTTATCTGTACAGTGATTCTAAAGAATGAAATATTAATCTTACATTCGACTGAAAGTAGCCATGGATCTTCACTATGTGTTTAGGAAGTGTGAGAATCTAATTTGCATTTAGCTTTTCATTAAGTGAGAATTGAATGGATAAATAAGAAAATTATTAAAATAAGTGCTTGCATACTCTAATCAATCAATCAACTAAACCACAGTCTGGAGCTACTAACCAATTATCTATATACATTCTGCTCTATTTGAACTTCATTTTATCCTAACAAAATGTAATTTTGCCTTCAAAAAGTGCTTATGAATAAATGTGTATCATTACAAATCTCTAAACAATAAAAAATCAATCTTAGGTTCAAGTGAAGATAGCCATGGATCTCCACCATGTGTTAGGAAGTGTGAGTTGCATTTAGCTTTTCATTAAGTGAGAACTGAATGGATCAACAAGCAAATTATTAAAATGAGTGCTCCCATACTCTAATCAATAAACTACGCCTCAATTCAAAAGTTAGCCAAGGTTGAGCATATCAACCATTTGTATACATTCTGGTCTATTCGAACTTCATTTTCTTCTAACACAACATAGTTTTGCCTTCAAAAGGCAGTTTTTATAAATGCCTATCATTACAAATCTTTAAACAATAAAAATTTCATCTTGCCTGGATCAACAATAAGATAATAAAAATGAGTGCTCACATACACCGATCAATCAACCAACTACACCTCAATCCAAAGCTAGACAAGGTTGGGCATATCAACCACTAACACCACATAATTCCATTTCAATCTAACACAACACAGTTCTGTAAAAAGGCGTTTTTTTTTATAAATTCCTATCATAACAAATCTCTAAACAAGAAAAATTTCATCTTACCTGGATCAACAAGCAAATTATTAAAATGAGTGCTTGCATACTCTGATCAATCAATCAACTACACCTCAACTAACACAACATTTTGCCTTTAAAACCTCCGATTTTCGTAATGCGAATCATTACACTGATATAAAAATCTCTAAAAAAAAAAAAATTATCTTACGTTCGAGTGAAGGTAGCCATGGATCTCCACCATGGATGGTTACAAAATGCGGGAGCTTCATTTGAATTTATGGTTTCGGAGAGCGAGAATTGAGCTGGCACCGATCCTCTACAGCATGAAGAGTATAATTGAGGTGAAACTGCAAGCAATCGCTTCGAATTTGAGCTTCTGAAAGCAACTGACGCCATTGAAGAAGACGCCGAGCTGAGATAAAATGAAAATGGGAAGTGGAAATGTTTTGGATTTTACAAGGGTTTAGGGTTTAATCGAGAGAGAAACGACGACGTATTGAATGACCTCTCAAATGGATAATATGGGTCGGGTTTAGTTAAATGGACCTCCATTTGTTGGGTGATGTACACCAAGATCTATTTTTGGGGGCGTTATTGTAACACCTTGTACCTTTGAAATATGATTTGAATGGTTCGACGTATGTAATTAGATTTGAATTTGGTTGTACTTACGTATAAAGATCAAGAACTGATTTTAGTGGTTAAAGACGTGGATTGAACACTATGAGGTCTCGGATTGTACCTGATGTATGTTGCTAGTGAGAGGTGGCAAGTATCATGTGGAAATTCATCAAGGAGCGAGAATTTTAGCTCAAACACTATGATAATAAAAAAATAAATATCGAAGTTTGAGTATAGAAAGTGAGTTGGATGTGAAATTAAGGTCACAAGTGAAACTCTAGTACAAAGTTTGGTTAGAAGCTTCTCCACGGATTAAGTTTCTGTATAAGTTCGCGCAAGGTCTAACTTCAAATAAGTACATGTTCTAATATATGAAGAGTTGTGTGGTGCATTAACTATCATATTAAAAGTTTTTGAATCTAATTTGCAATGTATCAAACCTTGTATGAAAATTTAAGTTATACTCTAATTGAGACACGAGTAATCAATTTCGAGATCATCATTAAGTCAAATTCACAATGCATGGAAATTTGCAAGTTTGGTTTACTAATTTTAGGACAAATTCAAATATGCACATCTTTTGAAATTGTAAAAATATTGTCGGAAGTTAGAAGGCCACTGCATATGACTAAAATTGAAGTATTTTTTGCATGAATTTAAGGTTTATATGATTGAAATTCTGATATTTATATCATATTTCAATCACTTGTACCATAATAACATATAATGGAGAGTCGTTTCATATCTTTAGCATAAAATATTAACAAATGAGATTTACTTATTTATTAATTTGGCTAAAGTTGAATGGTCTTTATAGGAGAAAAGTTATATTTAATAACCTGTGGGTGATATAGTTTAAATTGAAAGACTTTTATACAATAATTTTTTAGAAAAACAACTTTTATATAACAAATTCAAAACTAGATGATCACCAGTAAAACTAATTCGTAATAATAGAAGTAAATTCTTATTAAAACTCCATAACCTCAAATTTAAACTTGTATATTAATGAATTATGAAATAGATAGTCAATACTAGATATGTAAAATTCAATATACACCCCTAATCGTAGGGATTCTTAATCAATAAGATCAAAATGTAATATGTGCTTATGTAGTTAATGAACAAAAAACATCTTTAGTGATTCAGATAGTAATTACTTTATAGAAAGGAGGAGCAATGGAATATACTATTGTGGTAGTCAAAATGACGTATTTCCTTACTACATTACAATACCTTGCTCCTTATATATGAACTAGATATAGGACCCCGTGCCAGCACGGGGCCCAATATATATTATTTTTTTATTTTAATTTATGTCATATTATGAAATTTGAGAAGTTATTGAAATTTTTATATGATTTTAAAAATATTTTAAATTTTTAGCTATTGTGATTTGTAATCTTTTTTTTAACATAATTTTGAAAATAATATTTATTACTCTCTTTGTTCTAATTTATGTGGCACACGCAGAATTTTAAATATTAACCCTTTTTTATATGTCTCTTTAATATATTAAGTTGTTAATTATTGTATTTTATAGTACATTTTGAACCTAATTTTTTAATAATATATGTTATTTGCCATGTCCCAATTTATGTGGCATTAATTGATAGATTTGTTGGAGTCGAGAGATTTATTTTGTTAATTATTGTAATTTATAGTTTTTTTTTCGTCAATTTCAAACAATATATGTTGTTAATTGATAGAATACTTTTAATGTAATTTTTTTAAAAAAAATATGTGTGACTTTCCATGTCCCAATTTATGTGGCACATGTAAAGTTTTGACAATTAACCAAAATTTTAATACATTTAAATAAATATTTTTAAGTCGTTAAATTTTAAGTAATTTAAATTGTTGTATTATTTATTACAATTTATAATACTTTTAAAGTAGTTGAAATATTGTACTATTTATTATGATTTATAACAATTTTTTTTAAAATTTATGTCATATTATGGAATTTGAGAAGTTATTGAAATTTTTATATGATTTTAAAAATATTTTAAATTGTTAGCTATTGTGATTTGTAGTACTTTTTTTTAACATAATTTTGAAAATAATATTTATTACTCTATTTGTTCTAATTTATGTGGCAGATGCCGAATTTCAAATATTAACCCTTTTTTATATGTCTCTTTAATATATTAAGTTGTTAATTATTGTATTTTATAGTACATTTTGAACCTAATTTTTTAATAATATATGTTATTTGCCATGTCCCAATTTATGTGGCATTAATTGATAGATTTGTTGGAGTCGAGAGATTTATTTTGTTAATTATTGTAATTTATAATTTGTTTTTCGTCAATTTCGTCGACTATTTATTTTATTAATTATTGTAATTTATTGTTTCTTTTTCGTCAATTTCAAACAATATATGTTTATCGTATAATTCATTTTATGTGGTACCAATAGAATTTAGAGAGTCAATTAAATTTTGTATATAAGTTTTAAATAATTAAGCTGTTAATTATTGTAATGTATAGTATTACTTATATTATTTTTAAATATATTTAAATATTATATGTTAGTTTTTTATCCTAATTTATATGGCATTGATAGAATTAAAAGTGTCAAATAATTGTTAATTATTGTAATAGATAATATGGAGTATTTAAGTCATTTATAGTATAGTAATTAATATATAATATGTAGTATTTAAGTGTTATATTATGGAATTTGAGAAGTTATTGAAATTTTTATATGATTTTAAAAATATTTTAAATTGTTAGCTATTGTGATTTATAGTACTTTTTGTTTTACATAATTTTGAAAATAATATTTATTACTCTGTTTGTTCTAATTTATGTGGCACATGCAGAATTTCAAATATTAACCATTTTTTATATGTCTCTTTAATATATTAAGTTGTTAATTATTGTATTTTATAGTACATTTTGAACCTAATTTGTTAATAATATATGTTATTTGCCATGTCCCAATTTATGTGGCATTAATTGATAGATTTGTTGGAGTCGAGAGATTTATTTTGTTAATTATTGTAATTTATAGTTTCTTTTTCGTCAATTTCAAACAATATATGTTGTTAATTGATAGAATACTTTTAATGTAATTTTTTTAAAAAAATATGTGTGACTGTCCATGTCCCAATTTATGTGGCACATGTAAAGTTTTGACAATTAACCAAAATTTTAATACATTTTAAAAAAAAATTTAAGTCGTTAAATTTTAAGTAATTTAAATTGTTGTATTATTTATTACAATTTATAATGCTTTTAAAGTAGTTTAAATATTGTACTATTTATTATGATTTATAACACTTTTTTTTTAATTTATGTCATATTATGGAATTTGAGAAGTTATTGAAATTTTTATATGATTTTAAAAATATTTTAAATTGTTAGCTATTGTGATTTGTAGTATTTTTTTTTAACATAATTTTGAAAATAATATTTATTACTCTCTTTGTTCTAATTTATGTGGCAGATGCAGAATTTCAAATATTAACCCTTTTTTATATGTCTCTTTAATATATTAAGTTGTTAATTATTGTATTTTTTAGTACATTTTGAACCTAATTTTTTAATAATATATGTTATTTGCCATGTCCCAATTTATGTGGCATTAATTGATAGATTTGTTGGAGTCGAGAGATTTATTTTGTTAATTATTGTAATTTATAGTTTCTTTTTCGTTAATTTCAAACAATATATGTTGTTAATTGATAGATTTTTTGGAGTGGACTATTTTTTTTATTAATTATTGTAATTTATTGTTTCTTTTTTGTCAATTTCAAACAATATATGTTTATTATATAATTCATTTTATGTGGTACCAATAGAATTTAGAGAGTCAATTTAATTTTTTATATAAGTTTTAAATAATTAAGCTGTTAATTATTGTAATGTATGGTATTACTTATATTATATTTAAATATTATATCTTAGGTTTTTTATCCTAATTTACATGGCATTGATAGAATTTAAAGTGTCAAATAATTGTTAATTATTGTAATAGATAATATGGAGTATTTAAGTCATTTATAGTATAGTAATTAATATATAATATGTAGTATTTAAGTGGAAGGTGGTGGGGTCCACTTATATAGTTTGATAAATATATTGGATATTAGTAGTGATTTATAGTATAGTAATTAATAATATATAATATGTAGTATTTAAGTGGAAGGTGGTGGGGCCCACTTATATATTTTATAAATATATTGGACATTAATAGTGATCTTATTGGCACAATGATAATCATTCCTAGAGTCTTCTATAATATAGTAATGCCTCATTTATGATGATATCTTCAAACAAGCGCAAATTTATCGTCAAATGTCTACAAAGACCGTCCTATCATAAAGCTTATTCATGAGACATTTTCACTTGCATTCACATCTTTTAGAAAAAATTGCTAAAACTATAACCGTCTTATCAATAGTTGAAACTTAATTTAAAATGTGTTGATTATAGAGTCTCTTATTAAAATACACCAAAAGTGAAATATTCTCTAGACAACTTTGGGCCACCCTACTCCACCTAAACCCCCTAAAGAACCTGATTCCACTTTTTTTATTATCATTATCATCATTATTATTATTATTATTATTATTATTATTATTATTATTATTCTGGTAATGCGTAGATATAATTTGCAGAATTTAACAACTAATTATGCTTTCATAATAATAAATGTCTTTATCTTTATCCAAAGTCATGAAAACATGTTGAAAGTCACGAATATGATCCCCTAGTAGGTCACTAACAAAAATTATGGAGGTTATTGTTCCTCCGGACTTCTCGAAAAATTATATTATATATATATAATAAAGTTGAATTCACTTATATTATTTGTATATTAACTACTTATGACATATTTGAGATCATAATTTCAAAATATTATTTTTTTATAAGAAAAATTTTGACGTAACGAGTAAAATTCTTGTTATGTGACAGTAAATCACAGATTTGAGTTATGAAAATAGCCTCTTACAAAAATGCATGAAGATTGCATACAATCGACCCTTATGATTCAGTCCTTCTCTACATCTCACACCTTTGTGTAAATCGAAAATGATAGAGTAATTAATAATTTCTTAATGGCATATATTATATACTATGTGGAATATCCTGGGAGTAATTAGTCTTTTCCACAGAGAACATGAGTGTCACATGTTGGTTAATGTACAAAGGAACAATATTAATTCCTCAATAATCATTAATCTCCTCTTATTAATAAGCTCTA
Source organism: Solanum stenotomum (assembly GCF_019186545.1). Classification (NCBI taxonomy): domain Eukaryota; kingdom Viridiplantae; phylum Streptophyta; class Magnoliopsida; order Solanales; family Solanaceae; genus Solanum; species Solanum stenotomum. The sequence continues at coordinate 58,581,288 of NC_064289.1, read as the reverse complement.
ATCCAAGCTCTTTCTTCTCAACAATATACTCACAAATTACTAGTAATATTTGCCTAGTGTTTTCTTGAAATTTCAAGAATCAAAATGGCAAAGATCAACAAAGACTCCCAATATAAAAAGATTTTCAAGTGGGATAATAGAAAGAAACAAAGCCAAAGTTCTGATGAAATAAAAGGGAAATCAAAATCAAACATGGTGCTTATAGAATACAATCATGCTCCAGGAAAAGTTCATCAAAAGCAGGAAATTAAAGGTGATTTTTGTTAATGTTTTTATCTTTATTCATGCTTTCCAATATTACTTAGTCATCATATCATGTAGTCGAGGGTTTTTTGGAAACAACTTTTCTATCTTGGTAAAGTTTGTGTACACTCTACTCTGTTTAGATTCTAGTTATGAAATTTCAGTTGATATGTTATTATTGTTGTTGTATTGTCATCATGTCATGTGCAGGGGTAGATACAGAGTGTTAATAACATGTTTATCAGAATTCAATAGTTTTAATTCGAAATTTGTATATGTGTTAAAAAAAAACTCACTAAATAAGTATGAATAATTGATTTTGATCAAATAGGTTAATTAAATGACTTGTCTAGAATTTCGAACTCAAATTCATAAAATTCAAATAATGAATTTACTTCTAGCCAGTGAAAAAAAAAAGTTAAGTCATGAAAATAGCCTCTTGTGGTATAATGAGAAGTAATTAAGGATGCATATATGATAGTTCAAGTGTGATTCGATCCTGCTCCAAGTCTTGTGCATAACAAAAACTTAGTGCATTGGATTGCCCTTTTTAATTGATTTAATATATGCTTGTATCAGTGTATTTAATATGAATATTTTCCCTGTTCTTTCTTATATTATTCCTTAAATCCGATAAGTTTGAGCTCGTAGAATTTTGACTCATTTCTTTAACGAACGAAAACTATGAAGTAAATCAGATAGATAAAAGTACATACTATGTGAAGTCATTTGTGCTTCCCCTTCCTCACTATCCCATAGGCCATAAGTACAAATTATTTGAATCAATAGAGAACCTTTATTACATATGAATTGATATTATTTCATTCTTCCTTCTTGAAACTAAAAGAGATAGAATTAGATCTATTTTCGAAATGCCTTTCTGGATATGCCTATGTTGTGGCATGTAACTCTGTTTATGTACTTGGAGTTTAAAAATAAGATTCTAAAATGAAATGAAAATGCATATAGAGTGAGCTAAATACAATGATGTTGATCACCAAAGAAAGAAAAAACCATATTAGCCATAGATTCTCTTTTAATAAGTTTTGAACTAAAATCTTTCTCATGATAGTATATAATATATATTACACTTGAGGTTTTTTTCGAGCCTTGATTATATCAACATCTTTGTTTTAAGGTGATAATAGTATATAATATATATTACACTTGAGGTCTTTCTCGAGCCTTGATTGTATCAACATCTTTGTTTAAAGACTTTAAAAAATAAGACAGAAATTTTCATCGATCTTCATATATTTTTGTATGTCATTCTGCCAGCAAGAAGCAAATGTCAGAATTTACACTTATTTATATTTATAGTGATCAATCTTTGAATGTTGACATTTCTTCAAAATTTTCTAACAGATAGTAAGTCTAGTGACAAAAATCATAATGACAAATACTTCTCTGGTTATATTAATCGAGTGAAGAACAAGATGAGAACAACAACATCAAATTTTGATATGATTGATGATGGTGGTTCTAGAAAGCCTACCATAAGAAGAGATAGTTTTAATGATACAATTTCTCATTACATCAATCGCGCAAAGCTCAAGATTAGAACTACAACAATTGTTAGTCGTAGCGATCATAAATAATATATTATTTTATAATATATAGTATTGTATTGATGTCGTGAAAATAATGTTTAAATAGACTCTAATGTATTTGGCATGATTATGTTGTATAATCACATATTTGGATTCAAATATGAACACATCTTACCCTATTTCTTGTTATAATATTTTGATCTATTCCTCCTATCGATATTATATTTCACCCTTTAATGTAATTAGTGACAGGGTTAGAAATTTTAAAAAATAATCGAAAATTGCAAAATATCATATCTAAGTATGTTTGCCCCACTTTCATCACTAAATTAGAAGTTTTTTTTTATTCAATAATTTATATGTATACAAAATATTTTGTATTTTTCCTTACTACACAATGTAATTAAATCTCCTTTATTATATTAACTTCGCCACTATATACAAATACTCTTCAATTCCCACCAATTACTTGCTAGTAGTCCTTCCACATCAATACTACTAGCTATTTCTTAATAGTGTGTGCAAAAACAATCAAAACAAACAAGTTTGAATTGATTGGTTGTGTAATTATTGGACCATTTTGGAAAAGTTTGAATGGACATTTCAACACGTGATCATAATTTTTTAAAATTATATTTCATATTATTTATTTATTCCAAAATATTATTTTATATTGAAAAATAGTGTTTGTCCATAAAAAAATCAAATTTTGGAAAACGTGTAACACATAAATATGCCCTTTAATTTAGTTTAAGCTTGTATCTATTCCCTTCAACTTTGAATGTGTATGAATAGACACTTAAGTTGGTATAAAATTGAAAAAATAGACACATTCGTATTACATGATATCTTACATGGAAATTTTGTGCCCTGTGTGGCGTCCTACGTGTATTATGTCACGTCGTACACATGTGTCTATTCGTTCAATTTTATATTTAAGTATTTATGTTAGTGAAAAACTTACAAGATAACAAAAAATTGCAAGATTACAATTGAAAAATAAAATGAAGAAACAAAAATCTGGCTGAGGCGCGGATATCTCGCTCTCTTTAAGGAGATTCAAGCCCATTGCCGCAAATGTTTTTCACCGGTCCAGCAGTAGTCCTCTTTGACTTGTCCCCTCCAGGATACAACAACCTTCACAAAGTATAACTCGACAACTCTGGACAATAGTTGAGTCCAAAGCTCCACAAAAAAGAACACATCCCTTCAACTAATAAGAACTCTCTTTTTCACAAACTTTATTCACTCTATACTTTCCTTGTGTGTTGTATGTAACATACCAAATGAAGACCACCGTTATTTATACTAAAAGAAGTCTTCCTAGAAATAAATAGGAAGATAATGGAATGGTAAATAGTGAAGATCAATGGCCCTAAAAGTTACATAGATTACAAGGTATAATGGAGGAAGAATAATGGAGAAGTAATGGCAAAGGCCACCAACGGCTAAGAGCTACTTCAAAGAAATGGAATTGTAACATAACAGACGGTACATGTTAGTGCCAAATACCAATCATGTGTCCTCTTCTAATTTAAAGGTGTGCCATAATTATAACATGGACCTGCAACATAAATAGGACAACTACTACATAATCAATACATTAGATGAAAAAAGTGCTATACCTACTCAACTCCTCTCTCTTTTTTGCCGACATTCGATATCTATATTGGAGTTTTAATTAAATTGAGATCACACATACATGACACTTTAAACATAATTTTCTTTATACTCATGACTCAAATCTAAGACCTTTAGTTAAGGATGAAACAATACTTCTACCACTGAATTATTGATTCTCTCTTTTTTTCTTCCACTCTTCTCAAATCAACTTGAAATTGAACATGAAAGAAGTTGTTTAATAGCTGATTCAAGTCATGCAGAAATTAATAATGTACAAATTAATTATAAAGAAATTTGAAAAAAATAGTAGAGAGAAATACTAGAAAGGAATATAAAAGACTTTCATTCTTCTTCAATTTTGTATAATATAATATAAATAAATATAATGTCCTTATACATACAATTTGTTGATGCATAAAGTGACGAACTTTTCTAGCAAACTTAATATTCTATCTACAAAAACCAACAGCTATACATAAAAGTTCTATTCTTTCATTTATTATTTTTCTGCAAATATTTGTGGTCCATTATCTCAAATCAACATTTATTTGTAATTGTCTTGTTCCTCCATCACTAGCTACCCCATAAAAATTATATATAATTTTATACAAATATAGAGATTAATTATTTATGTATTAGTTAGTTATTTTAATTTTTATCTTACATAAAAATAATACATAAAGTATTTCGTAATTTATACATATATTTTTATGGAGATTACGAAATTACCGATAAAATCATATTAATTTTTATATAAATAACTAAATTCCTAATTATTTATCAAACATAATATTACTCATGCAAAACTTCAAATCAACTATCAAACGACTCTTCATAACGCTGGAGTCATAGTTTTCACTTTAAAAAAATCAAAATATAAAAAAATAACCACATAATTTTTTTTTAAAAAAAGAAATTCAATAAATACCATAAATACGTAAATATAATTTTCTCCTAAAGAAAATATTGAGTTGAATATTAAAAACACACGTTTAAAAGAAATACTAAAATAGGACTACTACATAATCAATACGGTTGCCGAAAGTGCTATAAGGACAATATTGTTTTCGTGATTCTCTTTTCTTTTTCTTTCGACGACGAAATTTATTTATTATTTTATGTCGTTATTATAAAATATCAGTTACGTTAATTTTTAAATTACAAATCAAAATAATAATATTTTTTTCACTTTTATATATAAACTAGTAAAATTACCCGCGTTTCGCGCAGGAATTTAATATCACAAAATTTATAAAATAGTACTTAAAACCTATCAGACATTAAAACTAAAATATTATAATATCTTACATACAAGATTACGTAGCAACAAACATTAATAATGTAAAGGAAAATGAAAATTATTACTCCCTCCATTCCATATTAAGTTAATTTTTGAGACATTTTCCATTTTTCAAATTAACTTAATTGTTCAGTTTTCAAGACTAATTTTAGAGTGTTCTTCCAATTTTACCCTTCATTAGTTAGTATTGGAATTAGTGATTAATTAATATTTAGTTATTTTAATCATAAATTTGACAATAATTAATAAGGGTAAAAATGGAAGACTAGGTTGAATTTATGTCTTAATCTACTTTTCTTAAAGGGTGTGAAACTCCTCAAAAATTAACTTAATATGGAATGGAGGGAGTACTACATCTTATTATTTAGCCTTAATAACATAATCATAAATTATAAATTAATGATTGTAAAAATACATATCAAGATCTGTAATATAGTGTTAGTGAGCCACTCAACATCAACAAAGTATACAAATATTTAATTGAGAAGAAGAAGAAGAAGAAGAAAGAAGAAGAAAAAGAAGAAGAGGAAGAAGAAGACGAAGACGAAGACGAAGACGAAGAGGAAGAGGAAGAGGACGAGGAGGAGAAGGAGGAGGTTCAGAATTTTCGTTGTGTTAAAATGAGAGGAAATCCCTCTATTTATAGACAACAAAGGGTAGTGTGAACAAATGTTTATTGTGCCTTATCAGAACGGTTACAACTATTTGGAAAAGTTGCAACCCTTCGAAAAGGTCACAACCTTTCATAAAAGTCATAACTTTTCATAAAAGTCGCAACTTTTCATGAAAGGAAAGGCTAATTTTGTAAATAAATAGAATAAAAAGGAATTTTGATTTGTGGTAGCACCACGTAGGCGGACCTAAGGTTCTATTTTATATATATATATGATAACTAACCTCGCAATCAATTATCGAATATAATATATATTAAAGAGAAGTATTGAAAGCACTCCTCAACTCGGTGCAAGTTATTATCTTCTCTCCCATACTATTGACTTGAGTAACCAAACTTATATGCATCCCGATCAGCCACATGACATAGCAAGTGATCTCAAATTCTTATAAGAGCATGTTGCTATTAAACTCCCTAAATTTTGCGAGAACTTAGGGGTACTGTATTTCACTAATATTGCAAGATTAGAAATATATTTAAATTCGATCAGTTAAAAAAATAAATATTTTTAACACTATCAATAATTGAAAAATGAAACTAACATAAAATTTAAAAATATTTATATATTGTATTACTTAGGAATGACATGACCTCCACTACCAAACGAGCCGTTTATAATATTAGGTTCACTATAAAAAGTACAAGCACCATAGATTAAAATAATAATTACTCTATTTGTCGTGATTTTTCTCTTTTCTTCTTCTTGAGTGCTCTCAATTTGAAATTTGAAAATGGAGGGGACGATTAGATGCTCTGCAAATTATGTTCCGTTGAGTCCAATAAGCTTTTTGTTAAGATCAGGTGTGGTATACAGCAACAGAATTTCTATTGTTTATGGCGATGTTAAGTTTACTTGGGCGGAGACAAGACGAAGGTGCTTACAACTTGCTTCTGCTTTTACCCATTTTGGGATTTCTCGGGGCGATGTCGTATGTTCTCTTTCGATCCCTTCTTATTATTATTAGCTTCTGTTTCATCATAGATTTTGAAGTTGAAATTTACAAATTATATGCTCTTGTTTGATCATATAGTAGATCGGCTTTTGGTAATTTGATAATATTTGATGGCCAAACTGACATTTGGGATTTCTATCATAGATTTTGAACTCAAAACCTCGAAATTTGAATTTTTTATTTTTCAAGTTGTGTTTTAGATATGCATTGTGAACTTGCCCCTGCTTATTATAGCTTATCTGATCATACATTTTGAAGTTGAAATTTGGCTTTTGGTTATGAAATTAGAAAAATACCAAAAATTACTTTCACTTCAAATTACTGCAATTTTTTTTTTTAGAAAAACTCAATACAAGGAAAAAACGCAATTTTAATTTTCAATTTTTTTTTTTAACTCTGAAAATAAAAATTATTACTTTTCAAAAATGGTAGTTATAATTTTAATGGTCAAAAGCTCGTTTAAAGTACGCAAAGGGACTTTGTACTAGACATAGTCCCACTAATTAGTTTAGGCTCAGAGTCAAAGCTGAAATAACTCTAGCAACTTGGCAATTAGTTGAATGCAGCTACTAGCTGTAATAAGGATTTTTTGAATATATATATGTATGAAAATTATTTTTTGATCTATATATTTTGTATATATACTTTAATATGCAGAAAATAATTTTTTGACGAAGGGTGTTCAACTGGCCACATTTCACTACACATGTGGCTACGCCACTGATTATCCTCTCCCATCCAAATTAGTTGTGACACCCCATTTGAAAAACACATAATTGAAGATAAATTTTCAATGCCTATTCACAAAATCTATGTCAAACGTTAGCTATATATGCTTCCTTTCATCTTTTGTGCTTAAATTTTTTTTTTTTTTATGTTTTCATTGGAGTTGCTTTCTCCAATTGAGGTCTATTGTATACAACCTCAACATACATTTTCAAGCGACTGTTTCAACAACTCGAACTTGTGAACTCTTGGTCACATGACAACAACTTTACCAATCTGTTCAAATTACTTATTCATGGTTAGTCTCCATGCCAAACCACACACAAACACCTTGGTTTAAGTAGTGATAACTTTTATCAAGTACTAATGGCATGGAGAATTTAAATAGAACTAGATAGTTGTTACCATATGTTGTCTTTTGTGTTTCAGTTACCACATTATTTCGTTGTTGTTGTGTTATTTTTTTGGATACCCTGTACTACTTTCCGTATTTTTTGACTTGTTTTCTCCACTGCCGTATTTCCTTTGATTTGCTGCACTTGAGCTGAGCATCTTACGAAAACAACCTCTCTACCTCCACGACCAAGAGGAGGCAGGGGTAAGGTTTTCGTATGCTTTCTAATTAAGAAATAAATAACTTCTTGTTTAGAAGTGTGCATCTTCATACTCATGTTGCTCATAGTTTTTCTTTTTCTTCTTTTTATAAGCAGGTTGCTGTTTTGGCTCCAAATATTCCTGCAATATATGAGCTACACTTTGCGGTACCTATGGCTGGGGCAGTTCTTTGTACTCTCAATGTTCGTCATGATTCAGCAATGGTCTCGGTTTTACTCAAACATTCAGAGGCAAAAGTCATACTTGTAGATTACCAGTTCCTTGATGTTGCTAACGGGGCGTTACAGATTCTTTCGAAGGAAAATATTAAATTGCCTCATCTAATCCTAATCCCCGACTGTGACAAACGCTCATCGAATTCTCATATTATGGAATACGAGGCCTTTTTAGCTACGGGAAGGCCTAATTTTGAGGTAGTATGGCCAAATGATGAGTGGGATCCCATTTCCCTGAATTATACTTCAGGCACAACGTCGAGTCCAAAGGGTGTCGTCTATAGTCATAGAGGAGCATATCTTAATTCTCTGTCAGCTGTTCTTCTCAATGAAATGCCTTCAATGCCCGTCTACTTATGGACAGTTCCGATGTTTCATTGCAATGGATGGTGCCTTACATGGGCCGTGGCAGCACAGGGTGGCACGAATATTTGTCTTAGGAATGTTACTGCTAAAGGAATTTTTACAAGCATAGATAGGCACCAAGTGAGTCACATGGGTGGTGCACCTACAGTTTTAAACATGATAATACACGCACCTCCTAGTAGCCGTAAGCCTCTTCCGAGGAAAGTAGCAGTGATGACCGGTGGTGCACCACCTCCTCCTCAAGTTTTATTTATGATGGATGACCTTGGTTTTAATGTTATTCACTCGTATGGTCTAACGGAAACATATGGTCCTGGAACTGTTTGCACTTGGAAACCTGAATGGAGTTCTCTGTCACGTGATGAGCAGGCGAAAATCAAGGCTCGTCAAGGGTTGCATCATATTGGTATGGAGGAAGTAGATGTGAAGGATCCAGCTTCAATGAAGAGCGTATTACCCGATGCAAAAACAATGGGTGAGGTAATGTTTAGAGGAAATGTTGTAATGAATGGGTACTTGAAGAATGCCAAAGCAACAGAAGAAGCTTTTAAAGGGGGTTGGTTTCGAACTGGGGACTTAGCTGTGAAGCACCCCGATGGTTACATCGAATTGAAGGATCGTGCTAAGGACATCATTATATCCGGTGGAGAAAACATTAGTACAATTGAGGTGGAGTCGGTACTATTCAGCCATCCATCTGTTCTCGACGCTGCTGTAGTAGGAAGACCAGATGATTACTGGGGTGAGACACCTTGTGCCTTTGTGAAACTAAAGGAGGGTAACAATGCAACTATGGATGAAATCATCAAGTATTGTCGTGATCGTTTACCACATTACATGGCTCCGAAAACAGTAATTTTCGATGATTTGCCCAAAACATCTACAGGAAAGACACAAAAATTTGTTTTGAGACAGAGGGCCAAAGCTATGGGGAGTATTACAAAGCCAGCTAGCAAACTATAATTTGTAATTTCCTTTGTTGTATTGTGGATAGACTGATAAAAAGTCTGGCAGGCAAGTTGAGGGTCGATTAGAAACAACCTCTCTATCTCTACGAGGTAGGGGTAAGTTTTGTGTATACTCTACCCTCTCTCGACCCCACATTGAATATGTTGTTGTTGTTGTTGTTGTGGATAGACTGATCTCTGTTTTATTTTATAAAATCACATTTATGTTGTGGGAATGCCTCATTAGTGTATATGATAATTTACTAATGTTGGTTAGTAATATATATAGTAACAATGGTGAATGATAACATGGTGAATGATAACGATGGTTGACTATATATAGTGATGACTGATGATGGTATGATTGTCGATATGTGATAATTAATTGATAATGTAGTAATAATGATTGATAGTGATGATTGTATATGCTGATTAGTGACGATGATGATCATAATGAGTGCTACAAATAGAAAAATTATGTTTTTAGATAAGAGAAATTGATGGGTTGCTATAATTGTGGAAAAGAAAGATTAGCCCCTCAAAAGTAATCATTGACTCTAGTTAATCAATGAAAGTGAGTTACTAATTACTACATTTTTAAAGGATAATATATGATTAGTTAACAAATAGAATTCTCTCCCTCACAATCTTACCAAACTTTATCCTTTATTTTTTATGAATCAATCATTTATAACCTCTCCTAAACCTTCTCTTAACCTAGCCTCCAATGGCTGCTTCAACTTCCTTTTTCCTAATGCACTATTCTAAATGCAAGTTGCAGGATGGCCTTTTGGACTTCTCATCTCCTTGGCCTCCTGTTTTTCTTTCTACTTATTATCAATCAGATTTCCTTCATCACCACCACCAATGTCCGCGTTGGCGTTATCTTGAAACCGACTTTCCTACATGTTCCAGTTTTTCGAGAGGCGCCTGCTTTTCGCAATGGGAGGGATTGTGGTTCATCCGCCGCGGACCGTATTCATGTGGCCATGACCCTTGATGCTAATTACTTGAGAGGTACTGTTGAAATGTATGATCACCTCATTTAAATACTTTAAAATATTGCATTTCTAAATGTCTTTTATGTATGGGCCTAATTAATAGGTCACTAGCACTACCAAAAAAAGTAGGAGTTGGCTATAAGATTCGTCCCTAATCTGTTGCTATATAAATAGTCTGAAGCTAATTATATGCATTTTTGATTATCCATTGTAAAATAATATAAGTTGTGGATTTTTGTTGTTTAGCCACAAAAGTCATTCGTTTGCTAAAAAAAATTTCATTGCCAGTGTATATAACTAAAAATATCTTCTTTTTTTTTTTTCATGTGTCAAACACGTAAATATTTTGTTTTTAGCTTCTTGTATAGTGACGATATTTGAACTTGAGATCTTCGTGCCTACTCGATACCATGTATCACGTTTTGTGAGTACATAAAAGTAAACGTTATTATATAATTACTTAATTATATTATGTCTCATATAGGTACAATGGCTGCAGTATTATCCATCCTACAACATTCAACATGCCCAGAAGATGTCATGTTTCACTTTTTATGTGTAAGACATGAACCTGTGGTATTTTCTAGCATTAAGTCCACTTTCCCTTACCTCAACTTCAAGCTCTACAAATTTGATGTCCACAGGGTCCGTGGCCTAATTTCAAAGTCGATTCGTCAAGCTTTAGATCAACCGTTAAATTATGCAAGAATTTATTTGCCTGATTTAATTCCAATAGACGTAAAACGCGTAATTTATCTTGATTCTGACATAGTCATTGTTGATGACATTGTTAAATTATGGAGAGTTGATCTTGGTGACAAAGTATTAGCTGCTCCTGAATATTGTCAAGCAAATTTCACAACTTATTTCACAAACACATTTTGGGATGACTCTGAGTTACCTAAAACATTTGATGGTAGAAAACCATGTTATTTCAATACAGGTGTTATGATTATGGATGTTGATAAATGGAGGTGTGGGAATTACACACAAAAAGTTGAAGATTGGATGATTGTACAAAAGCAAAAAAGGATATATCACTTAGGTTCTTTACCACCTTTTTTGCTAACCCTAGCTGGGGATATTACCCCTGTTGATCATAGATGGAATCAACATGGATTGGGTGGTGATAATATTGAAGGAAAATGTAGGAGTTTGCATCCTGGTCCTATTAGTTTATTACATTGGAGTGGTAAGGGTAAACCATGGTTAAGATTGGATTCAAGAAAACCATGTACTGTTGATCATTTATGGGCTCCTTACGATCTCTATCGTTCATCGAGGCATTCCTTCGAGGAATAATGCACGTGCAGACAAAAGCAGATTCAGAATTTTAACCTGAACGGTTCAATATTTATGTTCTTGTTACTATTGAAGAACAATTGTACGAACTTTTAAAATTATGGGGTTCATAATTTAATATTTATTGAAATTTTAGTGGTTTGTTGCATACATATACTAGTCTTGTGTTATAAATGATTGTCCGATTCAGCTAAACTCAAATTAACCTTCTTAAATAGATATAGTGTAGTTAACAGATCTAGAGGGTTCAACTGAACTTTAAATTCTGAAATTTACCTCTAAAATTAGGGATACATGGTGATATATCTATGAGAATTGGGGTTCAGATGGTACGAGGGTCTAAATATTCCATTTTAAATATGAATTCAAGTATAAATAAAGTGAATGGCGGATTTATGAGAGTTTGATGCTTCCTTCATTTATTTATGTAACAGAGTTCAAAATATGAGAGTCAAACTGCTCTTTAATATTTATTGAAATTTTAAGTGATTTGTTGCATACATATACAAGTCTTGTGTTAAAAATGATTGTCCGATTCAACTGAACTCAAATTAACCTTCTTAAATAGATATGACATAGATAACAAATCTAGAGGGGTGTAACGGATTCAAATGAACTTATTTCTTTTGATACGAATTATGTAAATTCATTCTAAAAAATGTTAAAATTGGGTGGAATCAACATGGATTGGGTGGTGATAATATTGAAGGAAAATGTAGGAGTTTGCATCCTGGTCCTATTAGTCTATTACATTGAAGTGGTAAAGGTAAACCATGGTTAAGATTGGATTCAAGAAAACCATGTACTTTCGATCATCTGTGGGCTCCTTATGATCTCAATCGTTCCTCGAGGCATTCCTTCGAGGAATAATGCATGCTAACAGAAGAAGCAGATTCAGAATTTTAACTTGAGCGGTTCAATATTTATGTTCTTGTTACTATTGAAGAACAATTGTATGGACTTTTAAAATTATGGGGTTCATAATTTAATATTTATTGAAATTTTAGTGATTTGTTGCATACATATACAAGTCTTGTGTTAAAAATAATTGTTTGATTCAACTGAACTCAAATTAACCTTCTTAAATAGATATGACGTAGATAACAAATCTAGAGAGGTGTAACGGATTCAAGTGAACTTATTTCTTTTGATACGAATTATTTAAATACATTCTAAAAAATGTTAAAATGTACTAATATGTGTGTATATATATATATATATATATAGTAAGATCACCCACATTATTGATGAACTCATGACTTTAAATTCTGAAATTTATCTCTAAAATTAGAGCTACATGGTGATATATCTATGCGATTTGGGGTTCAGATTGTATGACGGTCTAAATAATCTATTTGGACTATAAATTCAGGTATAAATAAAGTGAATGGTGGATTTATGAGAGTTTGATGTTTCCTTCACCAGGTTCAACTAAACTTATTTCTTATGATACGAATTATGTAAATACATCCTAAAAATGTTAAAATGTACTAATATATATATATATAAGATCACCCACATTATCGATGAACTCAAGACTTTAAATTCTGAAATCTACCTCTAAAATTAGAGATCATGGTGATATATCTATGAGAATTGGGGTTCAGATTGTAGGAGGGTCTAAATATTTCATTTTAATTATGAATTCAAGTATAAATAAAGTGAATGACGGATTTATGAGAGTTTGTTGCTTCCTTCATTTGTTTATGTAACGAGGTTCAAAATATGAGAGTCAAACTACTTTTTTTCATTTTATGAATCAATTGGACACATGGATCTTCAAGTTCTTTGAAATACAATTTACTTGTTTAGAAATTTATATATAAGTCATAATAATATGTAAGAAATAGGAATAATCTCACATAAACAAAAACAAACCGAATATTTTAGGTAGAAGAAAAATATAAGTTACGAAAATCGATAAAAAATATCTTATCGATTTGGTTATTGGTTTAATGTATTTAAAACCAAAAACCGATAAACCGAACCGATAATACATAAAATCGAACCGAACGACAGATGCATACCCCTAGAGAGCAAAGATTTGGATTTTTTGAATCGTTGTAAAATTTAAATTAAAGAATTATCTGTTTTTAGTGAATCACGTTGATATGATCAATTTTTCTGTGTTAATATGAGTCAAATTAGCAGAAAATTAGTAAAAAATCTCTAGGTAATGAAAATTGAGTGACAAATCATAGAATTGTGATAAAAACGATGAATAAGAATAAGTCTGAAGGAAAATAAGAGAAGGGGAATAGAGGGAGTGGGAGTTAATTATACTTTTAACAAGAATAGATGTGTAATAGATCACCATGATATGTTAAATGTGTAACTGACTTTTCGAAACAAATTGAAGGGTGAATTTATGTCTTTTCCCTAAAATGAAAGACGAATTTCAGAGAGTTAAATTTGATGCTTCCTTCATTTATTTTATGTTCCGAGATTCATAATATGAAAGCCAAACTACTTACAATATATTTTTAATGAATTCTGATACATAGATCTTCAAGTTCTTTGAAATACAATTTACTTATTTAAAAATTTATATACAAGTCATAATAATGTGTAAGAAATATAGTTGAAAAAACTTTGAACTCTTCAAGTAGAAACAATATCACATAAACAGAAACAAACCGAATACTTTATGTAGAAGAAGAATATACGTCACGAAAATCATATATTAATTAAAAGAAATTTTGAAGAACTTAATGTATTGAACTTTTTTTTAATTTTCATTTTAGGAAGAAACATAAATGACCTAACCTTGGTTAAAGTTGGTTAACCCACAGTCCATTGCGACTCCAAGCCGCACTATTAGAGGAGCATAGCATAGCAAAGAGACAAATACACACTGATACACAGTATTCTGCACTCAATAGCCTCTCAAAGAGCAAAAGAAGTAGAAAAGAATTCACCCCATTTGCGATTTTCGTTAGGAACAACATCTCTGTGAGTGATCTTTCTGATTAAAGTTGTTTTTGGGGGTGTGGGGGTGGGGGAACACCACAAAATATGCAGAAAAATGTGGTTTTTTGGATACCCTTTTTGATTTTAGATTGAATTTATGCTGTATCTAGCTTTGTTCTTACATGGGTTTATGAGAAATCTTGTTTTTTTTTGGCATTTTACTCCACTGTGGCCATTTTTGCTGTTGTTGTTTGATTGTATTTCTATGCTGAGTTACTTTGGGTTTGGGATTCTTTATTGGGTTCTGTGAAAGATTTTGAGCTGAGGGTTTATTGGGTTTTATGCTTGATTTGTTTCTTGGTTGACTACTGCTTGATTTATGGGTGTTTTCCCCTTTGATTGTTTTGAGCTTTTTTGTTGCAGAAAATTTGATTCGTTGGAATTTTCACTTGTACTGTGTAATAGAGGTATGCTTGTTTTGAGAACTTTCAATTCAGTAGATAATTTTGAGTAGTGTATAAAGAATGATGATTAAGAAGTAAATAGGATGCTGGGTTTAGAAAGGGAGTCTTGACGTAATTGGTAAAGTTTATCTCCGTGTGACTTGGAGGTTACGGTTCGAGCTGTGGGAATAGCGTCTTGCAGAAATGCAGGGTAATTCTGCATACAATAGACCCTTATGCTCCAGCCGTTTCTTGGACCTTGTGCATAGCGGGAGCTTTATGCACCGGGCTGCCCTTTTTTCTACATAGGATGCTGGCTTTGGCGCTAGTGAAGATGAAATATAATTGATGCTGTTCAGGCATGAATTTTGTGAAATTAATTGGCATGGACTATAAATGTGTAGGACAATGAGGTGAGTGAGTGGAGATAAAAATAAAAATGTCGGCTATTATGGCTCTACGAGAGATTTTTTATTCCAAAATCGCAAATACGATACCTCTAGTTAAGGTGAAAAGGATTTCATCCATCCCATCATATACAATAATTAACATAAAAAACTCATACACTATGATTCGATGTGAACTTTTGAACGTCAAGCTATTTTCGTAGCAACTTATTAAAATAAATTGGAAGAAGAAAAGGGTGACTTAACAAATCAGCAATGCCTAAAAAACACTGAGATTAGCATCATGCCATCATATAGTTTAGTGATACTAATATTGATGTGCACCGAGAAGGCTCAATATGGAAGGTAAAATGCTCTTTATACTAGCCCGACTAATTCATAGTTGTGTCGGATAAGTTTCCTATGAAGGGTGATACATTTCCTGTCAAGGAGTTCTTAATTTTCGGGAAAAAAGGATTCCAACCATCTTACCCCTCCATTTAGTGATCGCGATTTCATATGTAATAAAAAGAAAATTCATAAATCAATGGAGAGACACAATGACCTGACCCTGGTTAAAGAAAATCAAAGACAGAGGGTCAAGTTTACCCACAATCCCACACGACTCCAAACCGCACTGATGGACAAGCATAGCAAAGACACACCAGTATTGTTGCACTCTATAGCCTACCAAGAGCAAAAGGAAATAGAATTTACCTCATTTGAGATTTTCCTTTTGGAACAACATCTTTGTCAGTGTTCTTTTGATTAAAGATTTCTTTTTTGGAAATATGATATTGTTAAAATGTTTGAAGAATACCAGAAAATACACAAAAGAATGTATTTTTTGAATACCCTTTTGATTATAGATTGAATTTTTGCAGTATCTAGCTTTGGTCTTACATAGGTGTATGAAAAATCTTTTTTCTTTCCTTTTCATTTTATTTCACTGTGGCCATTTTCCTCTTGTTCCTTGATTGTATTTCTCAGCTAAGTTACTTTGGGTTTCTAAGTATTGGAACTTTATTGGGTTTTGTGCAAGATTTTGAGCTGAGGGTTTATTGGGTTTTATGTTTGATTTGCTTGTTGGTTGACTGCCGCTTGATTAATTGCCTTATTTGCAAATTCTTGAGTTATGGCTATTTTCCCCTCTGATTATTTTGAGCTTTTTGTTGCAGAAAATTGATTCTTTGGCAGTTTCACCTGTACTGTGTTACAGAGGTATGCCTGCTCTTCATTTATTTGTTTCTGAACAAAGTTTCTGTTTTTTTTTCTCGTTATTGTTATTTTTTTCTAGAATCAGATCATCTGGCGAGAATCTTTAAAATAGATAACCCCTAGTTTGTCTTAAAAGAGCAAATGTTGAGTATTGAAATAGAGCAGAATGAATATGGATGATTTTGTAGACCTCAACTAATTTTGGGATGAGGTGTAGTTGTATTTAGATAATCTAGTATTGTTCAGTCAATGCAAAAATCTATCCCTTTGTTTTCTCTCTTTGTCTTATTCGTTATGAAATGAGCTTAAATGAAGATGTGGTGATTCACCTAGCCAACCCCAACTTGTTGGGACCTGAGTTGTTTATGTCTATTATTCTATAGTCTCTCTCTTTTTGCTGCTACATTTTCTTTTTATTGTTTGTTTCCCCTGCGCCTACCACATTATTTCTGAATGGTCTTCCGCTGCAACTTCTGGAACTGCAGATAAAGATACGAGTAATAGGATTACTGCAGAACATTTAATTATCATTGAAAAGATAATGAATGTAGGTGATCAGAACTGCAGTGATGGTGCCAATGAGAAGTCATTGGTGATTTCAGCCCAGGAAAAAGGTAGTAGGAACAAGAGGAAGTTCTTATCTGAGTTTCCTCTAGACGTTCCTATTGATACACCTGTCCTATCCCTTACAGAATTTCCAAGGTATGAGCTATTAGAAGAAAAACTCCTCAGCACCCCTAACGAGGTCGGTTCACTTGAGGGCAGGTGTCATCAGTCCAATGAGAAACAAGGAGTGGAAACTTTACAACAAGCCGACTGGGATGATACAATAGCGTGTCAGCTAATGGAACTTTTATTTCATAACTTGTCCGCAACTTTCCAGAGCGCAATCAAGAGGATTGTTGAATGTGGATATAGTGAGGAAATAGCTGAACGGGTCCTTTTGAGGAGTGGCCTCTATCATGGTAGCAAGGATGCTGTCTCAACTATCGTGGATGGTGCCTTGGCTTTACTAAGTAGGGAAAAAGAATTGGATACTTCGACGTCTCTCATATTTGAGGATTTGAATAGCCTGGTAGAGTACACGATGTTGGAGATGATATGTGTGCTGAGGGAGGTTAAGCCAGATTTTACTGTTGCAGAAGCAATGTGGTGTCTGTTAATATGTGATTTGAACCTGTTACATGCATGTTCCATAGAAAGAGATCTCCAGGTTGACTCATGCAGTTCGGAAAGTCCGAGAAAAAGCTCATCTGGTTCAAAACTTGCCCAACCAAAGGAAGCTTTTGTAGTGAGTCAATTGGGCCTGGATAAACTACAATTGTCAAAACCTTCAATGCCAATTGCTAAAAGTTTGCAGTCTGAAATTCCTTGTGATGATCCAGTCGCTCAATTCGCTCAATTGTCTAATTCTATATACTCACATCTTCATGGAGTGGAAATTACAGCAAACAGAAGTTCAGCTCGTCTTCCAGTAGCGAAGAGCAAGTCTGCAGGGGTTAGCGGAGAGAGTGTACTGTCTATAACGAAAGCAGCAATTTTAGAAGAAAAATGTGGAACTGGGAGAAGGGGGTCATCTCTGAACTCCAAGAAAGATATGCTTAGACAAAAGACATTTCATTTTGAGAAAAGCTATAAAGGTCGTATGGGGAAGGGTTCCTTTAAAGCAAAACTCACCACCTGGAGCAGTATGGTTTTGGACAAGACGCTGAACTCTGAATCTCGTTCTTCTGGTCTCGGAATGAAGAGTACTAACTCTAAGGTAACTACTACAGTTAAAAGCAATGGCCCTTTAGCAGTAGGCAGTTCTCATAGTTCAAGCACCTCCCCCTCCATTGCTCCTTCAAGTGAAACGGCTACTGTGCCAGCGACCCAAGATACTGTTTGTGCATTGCCTGCTGTAAACACAAATATTGCTGCATCACTGACTCCGGACCCCAAGTCTTCCTCAAATACCCCAGGCAGCACTCCTGCCCTTCCTAAAGTTCTAGACTATTATGCTGGTATCCCATACGATGAGTCTTTGGAGAAACATGTCCCACAAAATGAGAAAGACAAAATTGTTTTGTTGCGAATTGCCCGTATACAAACACTGCAGAAAGAGCTCCAAGGGTGGACTGATTGGGCCAATGAGAAGGTTATGCAGGCTGCTCGGAGGCTTGGCAAGGACCAGGGGGAGCTTAAAATGCTGAAGCAAGAGAAAGAAGAGGCCGAGAAATTACAGAAGGAAAAGCAAATAGTGGAAGAAAACAACATGAAGAGGCTTTCTGAAATGGAGTATGCATTGTCAAATGCCAGTGGCCAGAGTAAGATGGCCGACTCTACTCTTCACAGACTTAAGGAGGAGAATGTTTCACTAAAGAAGGAGATGGATGCTGCGACGCTGGCTGCCTTGGAGTCTGCTACAAACTTCCACCAAGCTGTTGCGAGGGAGCAGGAGATACTGAAGAAGTGTCAAGCATGGGAGATGGAGAAGGGCTCACTGCAGGATACTTTCTCAACCCTGAAACGAGAAGCAGTTCATTTTGAGCAGGAACTAGAGAGAGCCAAAACGCGCCAGAACCAGTTGAAGGTATGCTTTTGTAGGAATAAATTTCTTTGCCTGCTTGATTGAGGTTGTAACTGTTAACAAATATTGTTACCCCCGCCCTTTCAATTTGTTTGTTTTACTTTCTTTTTAGTATGTTCCAAAAGAATGCCTCTTTCCTTTTTCGGTAACTCTTTAATTTCAATTTTTCATGGTTTAAGACCACAAAATTAAAGGATTTTGGTACATTCTATTTAGTTTAAGACCAATAGATTCAAAAGTCTTCTTACTTTCTTTAACTTCGTGCCAAGTCAAAATTAGGCAAACAAATTGAAATGGAGGGAGTAGTATATATGACATACCTTTTGTTCAAAAGCTAGTAGAACGTCTGCTGATATACAATTAGAAGTATTATTAATTTTCTTGATATGAGGGTCTATCATAAACCAACCTCTCTACCCCACAAAGGTAGGGGTAGGGTCTGTGTACAACCCTTCCCAGATCTCACTTGTGGACTTGTGGGATTATACTGGGTGTGCTGATTTACTTATAACTTCCGGTAATAGTTGCTCTAGCATGTATCAAGCAGTTCAGCTTTTGATAATTTATTTGCAATCTGATGTTCTTTCTAGTATAAGCTATCGCATAAGAAGAAACCTGTTAGGGTTTTATTTGAACTGATTTAATTCAATTTCAAGTGATTTTTACCATACTGTGCTGCACGCTTTCAATTTGCACAATAAAAACATGAATTGCAGGTTCTGTCGGAGCAGGAGGAGAGGGAGAAACGAAGGGTTCTTCAGCAGGCTGATTCCCTTAAAGCTGAAAGGGAGAAACGGGGAGTTCAGAGTAAAATGGAGGAGGATAATATTAGAGAAAAGGCAGAGAGAAACATGCAAAAATGTAAAGAAGATATTCGAAAGCTAGAGAGTGAAATCTCTCTATTAAGATTTCAGTCTGAAGGTTCAAAAATAGAAGCACTCAGAAGAGGTATCAACAACACAAGGCCTCAATCTCCTAAACTCACAAAGAGCTTGGCAGTCTTCGAGGAAAATCTTGGCTCTGGTAGTGTGAAAATCGAGAGGGAGTGTGTTATGTGTTTGAGTGAGGAAATGACAGTGGTTTTCCTCCCATGCGCTCATCAGGTTCTTTGTGCACAATGCAACGTGCTTCACGAAAAGCAAGGAATGAATGACTGTCCTTCTTGTAGGACGCCAATTAAGAAGCGGATCAATGTTCAATTTGCTCGTTCATCTAGAAGTTAACGCCAGAATCATCTTAAGAATGATACTCATACCATAATCCATTGTCAAGGGACATACAAGACAACTTATCATTGCCCCCCTTTTTTGGCCTTTACATCAACCTTAGCTGAATTAGTTGATACAAAAATGCAAAAAGGTATAGACAGGTAGTATTAAAAGATTGTAAATTTTTAGTAAAAGTTCAATTATCAAGTGTTAGATCATCTTGTACTTAACAAGAAAACTTGGTTCAATATCTTTTGTATAATGGTTTTCTTTTTTGCTTGCTGATTCCAGTTTCCCAGTGCTACTAGTACATATTATTTTTGCTTTGATTATCGTAAAATATATTGTTACTACTGTTCTTTTCTTCGTTATTTTCTACTTGATTTCCTTTTCGCACTATTTTTATATATGTTTTGCTTGAGTTGAGGGTCGATCCCTCTATCCTCACAAGGTAGGAGGATTAAGGTTGTGTATATACCACCCTCTCTTGAGGCCATTTGTGGGATTAGTCTAAGTATGATGTTGTAAAATATTTTTCATCTTATTGTGTTGGAAAATGTTGGTTGGTGTTTATTTTGGCAATCTAACATTAGGAAATGACTTTTTTTTTCGAAATATACTTTATGAAAAATTGTTTTCCTTTCATAGTAAATAGTTTTCATGAAAATGTTTTACTTTAAAAAGCTATTTTCTTGATAATTTCATTTTTTTCCTTTCATAGTAAATTGTCCATTTTTT